>NW_007736636.1:33976-34714 GCF_000696425.1 Galeopterus variegatus
TTTTTTCTGTCAGTGCTATGAGAAAAAATATGAACTTAATGTTGATTATTTACTCAGCCTATTTCATCTAAAATACTATTTGTGAGATAAAATAGTTCTAAAAGCAATTCTACTTTTAGTTTTATCTGGAAGCTAATTGAGAGGATTAAATTTTTTTTCATTTCTAGCTGAAGATGCTGCCAACTCCTTCTAAATTTCATTACATCTTCAATCTTCGAGATCTTTCCAGAATCTGGCAAGGAATGTTAACCATAAAAGCTGAGGAGTGTGATTCAATCACTGTTCTCCTGTCACTTTTCAAACATGAGTGCAACAGAGTAATTGCAGACAGGTGTATATTACAGCACTTGAGCTTAAATGTGCAAATAAGAAGTTTATTCTACTAGATTAATTCTTGCATTATCTATTGAGAACAGTAGAGTAAGGAGTATTAGTTTTAATTTGCTGTGGGGATTGCGAAGCATTGATATCATTTCCTACCTGTCGGTTGCCCGAAAAAATTGCTCTGCCAATTTATTTGAGTATTATGTCAACAGTGCATCTTTATAAATCGCCACATCATCAGAGAGTTGATAAAATTCAGAGGCAAATTTTAGTTGTGTATATTTTCTAAAAATTGGGGGCTATGTGTAGGTTTTGCATGGTGAAATCTGGTTTCACCCCATTAAAGTTAAGCAATCCCACTAAAGTTAAAATTCAGTCATATTTCTGAGCCTCAGTTTCCTCCTCTATAAAATA
>NW_007736636.1:35406-41986 GCF_000696425.1 Galeopterus variegatus
GTGGTGCTTGTCATATGTTGCTCCACCTTCTTGCTCTCTTTTCTCTGTGATACTGTAAGCCTGAACAGGATCTTTGTGTACTGTGTGTCCACAAACCCAGAAAGAGTGCTGTTGCCCACTACTGACTGTCACTTATGCACTCCTATTGCAAATTTTAGGGACCTTTGACCTCACCTAAGTGATTCGTCTGTATTTTCTATGAGTAATACTGTTAACGGTATAACTGTCTCGGATGGGGTTATCCCTTCTTGTCAAAAGGAGGAACATATTGTTTCCCTGTCCTGAGGGGAGGAAGGTGCTGGGGTGGGGGCATGGGAGGAGCTGAGAGGAAGGGAAGGGTGGTTGAAACCATGTTCAGTTAGAAAAGATGCTTTCATACTTTGCGTTCTTACTACTACATTTTCCTTTCAGATTTATAACTCATGAAGATGAGCTGTGGTTTAATGCACATCTCATTCGTGCAGTCGAAGAAAATATTGGCTCCAACGTGGTATCATGTATTCTTCCTGAACCATACTTTGTGGATTTTCTCTGTGAGACGCCTGAACCAACTGGTGAAGAACCCGAAGACACTACGTTTGAAGTACCCAAAATCTATGAATTGGTATTTATTTTCATCTCTTAAAAGAGGTTTTCAGATCACTCCCCTAACTAGATATTTCTGTCTGTCCCAGAGTCTCACCATGGAGTTACTGTAAGTTCTAAGTTATTTATGTGTTGTGATTCATAGTTATCACATGTCAAGTAAAATATTTCCTACAATGAAATTTAGCAGCAAAAAGTCAGGTATAAGACAAGTATACCTACTGTTGCCATTTTAATATTGCTTTGAAAGTTCTGGCAGTGCAACAAAGTGACAAAAATAGATAATATTTAAAAAAAAAGCCAAAATACTATTTGTAGGTGATATGATTATGTAATTTTATAATCTAAGAGAATCTAAAATCTATTTTAACTGATAAGAGTCCAGTTAGATGGCCAAGTGTTATATAAATATGAAACTATCCCCTCTACCAAGGGTTGGCAAATTATAGTCTGTGGACCAGATCCAACCCACTGCTTGTTTTTGTTAGTCTTGTGAGGTAGGAAGAATTTTTACATTTCTAAATGGTTAGAAGAAAATCAAAAGAAAAACAATATTGTGTGACAAGTAAAAGCTATATGGAATTCAGATTTCAGTCTTCTTAAGTAAGGTTTTACTGGAACACAGCCACACCCATTTTGTTATGTGTTGTCCATGGCTGCTTTTGTGCTACAGTGGCAGAGTTGAGTGGTTTCAACAGAGAGACTGTAGGAGCTACACACCCTAAAATGTTTACTATCTTGCCCTTTACAGAAAAAGTTTGCCAACCATTGTCAACAACCAAAAGGTGGAAAATATAACATAAAATTATTTTATTCAACAGCAATAATATTATAAAATATCTAGAAATTACATGATAAAACTTTATTCGATTAAATGGCAACACATCATTCTTCCTAAATTATTGTATAGGTTTAATGAAATTTGGAGCAATATTACGAAGGGGTTTTTCAAAGTGCATGTAGATCAAAGAATTAAATGGGGAGGAACAATTTGCAAAACAAAGAAAGTGGTTTAGTTCTTCAGAACAACAGACTTGTGGATTTGGCTACATAAACAGTGTAAAACTTCTGTATATTTTTAAAGCTATAAACAGTATTAAAAAACAAATAGAAACTAAGAAAAATATTTATGTTTCACTGTTAATTACCGTTGGTAGTAGTTGGTCCCGGGCCTCTTGAATGGAAGGGCCAGAAATGATTTTGTATTGGAAACCAACTAATGCAGTTAGGTTTCAGGCCTCTGAAAATGGAAATAACTAAATGTAGACCAATAGGAGACAAATCTCTGGAAATCCATAACATTTTAAAAAGATTTTTTTTAAGAATTGCTTTTGGTTTCTTTACGATAAATGCTTGCATCTTAAGTAAATAAATAATACATAAATGTTTGTATCTTAAATATTACTTTTTTCTCTTTCCTCACCCATAGATACCATCCTTTGACTTTCTGTCTGAAAAACTCCAGTTTTACCAGAAACAGTTTAATGAAATCATTAGAGGAACATCTCTTGATCTGGTGTTTTTTAAAGATGCAATGACTCATCTTATTAAGGTTCTGTGGACTATTTACTGATATAAATAGATCATGTAAAAGCTTAGTAAATTTCATAGATAAGTTTTTGAGAGAATAAATATATACTGCTAGGCAGCAGGTATAAGAGGGTACATACATTGGGTCCATTCACTATCTTAGAAAACAAAGGTTTAATAAGAAACCTCTCATTTTAATCCACCTACATGACAGCAAATGTTGTTCAAGGGAAAATTGATGTTTTTTTGAGTGTTTTCAGAGCTTTTGGCATAGTAAGTCAGAGTTTCACCTTCCTAGGAAGTAAGCTGGAGAACCCTGTGAAAAAATGTACCCTCTGCAAATTAGATTTTGATGTTATGGGAATTCTGTTCCCCATGGAGGAAAAAATGTTGCTTTAAAAAGTGTCAGTTTCATAATTGGCTTACAGATTATGAACAAACTGATGGGGAAAGGGAGTTAGGCCGGTATACAGGACTGGCGAGAAAACAGAAGCCAGTTAGAGGTCGCACCAAAAAGAAGCATAGTTTGATTCAAGTCTGAAAGGCGGCAGAAAAAAATTATTTACTTATGTAACTGGTTGATCCAAAAGAAGTTTTTCCAGGAAGTAATGACATGGAGTAGGGAGGTTTGATAAAGAGGAGGCAGTTAGCTCTATTTGTTGTATAGTTGTCTTCCACAAAGCTGGTGAAGTTCCAGATGCCCTGGGGCTGTTTTCACACCTATCCATTCAACAGATAATTAGCCACCCACTAATCTTGGGTGGGTCTTGGGAGCCTGAGACCCTGTTCCAGGTGCAAAACTGCATAAGTGATTAACATTTTAAAAAATATAACGATGAATTAATACATACCAAAGTGTTGTTATTGATCTGCCATTTGTAAAACTTGCATTTTTTTGAAAAATTATTTTTAGTGGTGATAATAGGTCTAGTGATCCATCTAGACTTTCTTCCTAATCAGTGACATTAATATAAAAGACAGCTTTTTAGCAGTGTCTTCAATTGTTCTGCATAAAGTGTGAATCACAATTTGAGTCTTATCTTCACTGAGGAAATCAACCGTAGAAAAGCAACACAAGATTTAAGGCTGTCTCTCTAAGTCTTTTTCTACAAACATCACCTTATCCTCATTGTAAATAAAATTTTGGTACTTTAAAAAATTTTTCTTTGATGGAGATATGATAGAGGTAGTAGTTGTTGTAGAGATGGGTGTCTGCATGATTCAGTGCGTTAAACTGATGTAAGCAAACAATTCTAAACTTTTCTTACATCTTCTGTAGATTAGGAGGAGCAGCTCCTCTATCTGTTGAGTCTAAAAATAATAAATAACCCACCCCCATAGTTTTGAAACAGAAGAGAGTAAAGCCAATTTGTTGTTTTTTGTGATGTAAATATAGATGGGCAAGAAAATAATTTGAGCCGAATAAATCAGTATGAAACTTTAATTTTAATTTTTAAGATTCTAAGATATGCCATTAAAACGAAAAAGTCTAATGTTGTCTAGAAACATACAGTCGAACCTTGAACCCATTTAGTGCAAGAAAATGTAAACATTTGCATCCTATTGCAAATACTATTTTATTTCAAAACAGATTTCACGAATAATTCGAACATCATGTGGAAATGCGTTGCTGGTGGGTGTTGGTGGTTCAGGAAAACAAAGTCTTTCAAGGTTGGCCTCTTTTATAGCTGGATATCAGATATTCCAGATAACATTAACCAGGTAAGATAAAATAAAACACAACAATATGTTTCTCTATAGTTAATTTCTCTGTTTATTTATTTTTGTTACAATGACTTGGTGTATTTTTTTAAGTAAACTTTAAAGTATTACATATATAAGAAAAGGTACACAAATCATGGGGTCACAAGTGAGTATGTCTATGTAACCAGCCCACAGACAAAGAAATAAAACACTATTTGCACCACAGAAGTGCACCCATGTCATGTCTCTGTTGTTACCCTCTCAAGGGTAATCATATTCTGATTCCTAAGCCCATTGATTATTTTTTGCCTGGTTTTGAACTTTATTTCAGTGGAATCATACAGCACTTGCTCTTTTGCAACCCATTTCTATTCTTGCACTGTGTTTATGAAATTCATCCGTGATGCTACATGTAGCAATAGTTTGTTCATTCTTATTGCTGTATAGTCTTCCACTTCATCACGTTACCAAAATTTATTCATCCACTGTACTGTTGACAAAGATTTGTTTTTTGGTAAAGAGAATTGCTGTAAATGTTCTTATACGTGTCTGGGTGTATTCGTAGAGGTAAAATTGCTGGATATAGAATATGCCTGTATTCAGCTTTAGTAGATCTGCAAAGTAGTTTTCTAAACTGGTTGGGCCAATTTACATCTCCGCCAACAATTCATGAGTTTAATTGTTCCGCATCCTTGCCCACACTTGGCATTGCACATCTTTTGCGTTTTAGTACTTCTGGTAAGTGTGTAGAGGTATCTCATTGTGGTTTCAGTTTGTATTTCCCAGAAAGCTAGTGATGTTGAGTGCCTTTTTATCTCTAATTGGCCATTTATTTGGATAGCATCTTGTGAAATATCGGTTTAAGCCCTTTGCCCATGTTTTAAAAAATTGGGTTGTGATTCTTTTATTGATCGTTAAGAACTGTTTGTGTATTTTGGATGTAATTTCTTTGTCAGGATGTGTATTGCAAATTTCTTCTTCCCCTTAATGATTTGCCTTTTCACTCTCTTAGTGGATCTTAATTTTAATGAAACTCAATTTATTATTTTTCCTTTATGTTTAGTGCTCTTTATATTCTGTTTAAAAATCTTTGTGTGACCAAGGTCACAAACACTTTCTCCTTCACATTTACAAATAAAATTTACTACTTTTACATTTAGAACTGTAGTCCACCTAGAATTTATTTTCTTGTAAAGTCTGAGATAGGAGTTGAGATTATTATTTTCAACATAGATGTCCCGTTGATCTGGCTCCAGTTAGAAAAAGGGTCTTTTCCCTGAAAGTGATTGCATATGGGGGAAGAAGAGGAAAGAAGAGAGAGGCGAGTATGGTACTCTGATGTCTCTGGTGGTGTTTATCACACAGCATTCAAAAGTGCTTGTTCGTGTTTCTTTCTCCTTCACTAGGCTGTAAGCTCTCTGAGGATGAGCCATTTTAACATTTGTCTTGCCCACCAGTACTATTAAATGGTTACTTTTAACTAATTCTATAAAAATATGTGTTGAACAAATGAATAAAAACCAGCTTTAAAGGGGTAAAAAGAGAATTTGGTTCAGTATGTGTTCAGTATGAGATGTTTGCAGGTAGTTACGTAATTAGACTCATGGTGTAGAGTTCTAGAAAGAGTTCTGGAGACACTGGTATAGAAGTCTCTGTAGAGAGAATACCTTTAAGATCATGGGGAGACACTGGTATAGAAGTCTCTGTAGAGAGAATACCTTTAAGATCATGGGGAGTATAGTGAAGAAAGAATTCTGGAGTCTCCCAATACAGAGACAGGGCAAAGTAGAGAGCGAGCAGGAGGGGTGAAGCAGAGAGAGGGTGGTTTCCAGAAACCAAGCGGGCAGAGAATTAGCCTGAAAATGCTGATTAAGTTAAGACATGAAAAATGCTAACTAAGAATTAATGTGACAAAACTTTCAGTGGGGTGGATGGGCACCGAAGCCACATAGCATCAGGAAGTGAAGAGCAGAGAGAGCAAATTTAGAAAATTTTTCAATAAGCTTATCTACAAAAGAAAGAAGTAAGAGAGGGCAGGACTTAGAAGAGGGTGTGTCGTGACTGTGTCTGTATGTTGCAAAAAGAATACGTAGCAGTCAGTCCAATTTTTTTTTTTTCCTTTTTGTCTTTTTTCGTGACTGGTAACGGGATCGCAACCCTCAGTGTCGCGCCCGTACCGCGACCGGCAATGGGATCGCAACCCTCGGTGTTGCGCCCGCACCGTGCTCAACCAGTGAGCGGACTGGTCTCTATATGGGATCCGAACCCTCAGCGGGAGCACCGCTGCTCTCCTAAGCGTCGCACTCTACCGAGTGCACCACCGGGCCGGCCCGCAGTCAGTCTAATTTTAAAAAATCAGCCAAAATGGTTCTGTGACTTCACTGGCCAATAGAGTCAGAGACTGGCCAGCCCATGAGAGGATTACTCTAACAGCACCAGGCCACACCACCTGGCAGGAGGACTTGGGCTGTGTTGCTCTCCCAGCGGCAGCTTTGTCTCAGCAAAACACCTTTCTCTTTTTACTGAATTTCCCTCTTGGGAATTATTTTGAAAGGGATGAATGTTCTCTTTTTAACGGAGTTCCTTTTGTGGAGATTTATAAGACTTTTTACTGATGTGCCACCCAGAAAGGGTAGCTGGTGCTCCTAGTTTAAAACCTAGTTTAAAATAAGCTACTTAAAAACAAACTCTATCAGACCCAAAGAAGGTAATAGACACTAATACCATAATAGCAGGGGACCTGAACACCCCACTGTCAATA
>NW_007736636.1:44010-44364 GCF_000696425.1 Galeopterus variegatus
TGGATACAGAAAATGTGGTATATCTACACAATGGAATACTACTCAGCTATAAAAACGAATTTAATACTGCCATTTGCAACAACATGGATGGAACTTGAGATAATTATATTAAGTGAAACAAGTCAGGCACAGAAAGAGAAATACCACATGTTCTCACTTATTGGTGGGAGCTAAAAATAAATAAATAAATTCACACACACACACACACAAAATCTGGCGGGTGGAGGGGAAGAAGACTTAATAACTACAACTCCTTGAAGTTGATATAACAAGCAAACAGAAAGGACACTGTGGGTTGGGAGGGGGGAGAGGGAAGAGGGAGGGGGGTTTTGGTAATGGGCCACAATAATCAAC
>NW_007736636.1:44691-46437 GCF_000696425.1 Galeopterus variegatus
AAAAATAAAAATAAAAATAAAACATTCTATTTAAAACAAAAATAAATAAAATAAGCTATTTATTCCTTTAAGTACCCTTCAGTTACATCATCTCTAATGTGCACAACAATATTTATAATTAGATATTATCTTCATTTTGCAGATGAGGAAACAAAAATGGAGAAATGTGAAGGAACTTTTCTCAAGTTGCAGAGCAGGGGTTTGAACCTGGGTCTGTCTGGTTCCAGTGCCCATAGTCTTTCTATTAGATCCTGTGGCTCACGCTAGACTCCATATTACGTGCCCTTTAACACCTCCTTCAATTGAGGGTTTCCTTGTAGCCCTTGTCATTAACTTCCCCCATGAGGATTTATATACAACACCAGAAAATGTCTGCTTTATTTTTACACATCCCATCACCTCTGGTAGCACATACTCAGGTATTCAAAAAGTTCGTGGAAAAATAGAATTGAAAAATAATATGAATCTTTCCTTGAACATTTTGAAATACCTTGTACATTTAGCAGGAAACAGAATAAACAGAAAAACAAAAACTGAAGTCTTCTCTTGTCATAATCTGTAGCCAACTAATTACAACATTTCTGTTGTTTACATGACATTGCTTAATGCACCTTTTTCTGTACGCTTCCTTTGTGTCTAGCCACTTAGTGAGCTGCACAAATTACCACTATGTATAACTTACCACTAATTTTGTTCATAATTCATTGTGGCTTTCTTTCACCAAACCAAACCCATCCAAATTTCAGATTGGTTTTTAGATATCATACATATATTCACTTGGTGAAATCTGCAGCTGACAACTGCCAGATTGCAGGGACAAAAATTCATTTTGCTATTCCCAGTTATGCTTCATGGATACCTTCTGGTAAATTCCCTATTTCTCACTTCTCAGGTTAAATAAAACATATTTGTTTTGAATGGTAACATATAGCTCTTTAGCTCTAATCTGTGTTTTCTAACAGGCACTATTAATATCTGATGGAGCAGGTACAGGTTATGCTGTAATTGTCATGAGTTATTATTGTGTTTTGAGATAAATTATGACTACATATTTTTTAATTTTTAATTTTCTACCACTTTTTTTTTAGGTCTTACAACGTGAATAATCTAACAGAGGACTTAAAATCTTTGTACAAAGTTGCTGGTGCCGATGGAAAAGGCATCACCTTCATCTTTACTGACAATGACATAAAAGATGAAGCATTTCTAGAATACCTTAACAACCTGCTGTCTTCAGGGGAGGTAGGTCTCAAAAGTAGAGAAAAACTCATCTTGCAAAATGTAAATTATGTTTGAATAGAAAAAGCAGCAACCATTGAGAATCTGGGCACTTAGCACACATTTTTGATTTTAGAAATGACTATCCTATAAGACTTAATAGGTTTTTCAGAGTTCCTGTGAAATTAATGTTGCTCACCTCCAGATTTTCTGTATGCTTTGTTCCATTTTAAATATGGTTTCTTACTTGTCTCTTCGGTCTTCAGTTTGATTCTATAATTTATTTTAGGAGAAGCAAAGTATCTATCTATCTACCTATCTGTCTATGTACTGGCCAGGAGTATAGAGTGGTTGAAAGAGTTCTGTTAGCTGTAAGTGGATGTTTGCATCACCACTTCTGAAATCAGCACTCCCATGACATGTTTGGTACTTCATTAGAAGGACTCAAGAGACTCAGCATATAGTCGTACTCATGGCTAAGATTTATTACAGCAAAAGAGTAAGTATACATAGTGGATCAGTAAAGAA
>NW_007736636.1:46613-49742 GCF_000696425.1 Galeopterus variegatus
CCTATCTGTCTATGTACTGGCCAGGAGTATAGAGTGGTTGAAAGAGTTCTGTTAGCTGTAAGTGGATGTTTGCATCACCACTTCTGAAATCAGCACTCCCATGACATGTTTGGTACTTCATTAGAAGGACTCAAGAGACTCAGCATATAGTCGTACTCATGGCTAAGATTTATTACAGCAAAAGAGTAAGTATACATAGTGGATCAGTAAAGAAGATGATACATCACGTGGAGTTTAGAGGAATCTGTGTGCCTGCTTCGTATGCTCTCGCTGAGGGGCCACACAGAATATGCTCTCCCTCTAGTAGGAAGTGCAGTAACATAAGCACTGTGTTTTTCTTCAGGGAATCCCATTGGAAACTCAGAGTCCAGTGGTTTTATTTGGGGCTGGTCATGTAGTCATGCCCTACCTAGGCACAACTGCCAAAGTTCCAGACTCCCAGAAGTAAAGTAGGCAGGCATTCATCATATATCACAATGTTTGTATAAACAGTCTAGGCACAGCAAAATAACCTTATCAATTAGTAATGGAGGAGACTTTCCAAAAGCCAAGTGCCCAGGTGCCAGCCAAGGGCCAGCCCAGCAATCACACCCTTCTCAAGATCAGGCCTGCTATGTTAACTCATCCCTGCACAGTGGTACATACTGATGCTTAATGGTGCACAAGCTAGTTAAGTATTTTGGAGCCAGAGTTGAGAAGACTGACTATGAGTCAAAGAACAGAGGGCATCATTGGACATCTTAAAGAGGTGATTGAAATGGCGGAAGAGCTAGCTTTCTGGTGATAGCTATTTGAGCACAGGGAAACATAATTTGCTCTTGATTAAGCTGCTCAATAAAAAGTTGCACTCTTGGTAACCTCTGGCAAATCAGGGATATGGCTGTGCAGCTACAGAAAGGAAATATGAAACAAAATGACACATGGGAAAAAAAAGACCAGACTTTGGCAGTGAATTGGCTGTGGGGAACTCTTAAAATACAGAACACTTTCTTGTCTATTCCTCAAAGATCTCCAGTTTGTTTGCACGGGATGAGATGGATGAAATCACCCAAGGTCTGATATCGGTGATGAAAAAGGAGCTGCCTCGTCATCCTCCTACCTTCGATAATCTGTATGAATACTTCATTTCTCGATCAAGGAGGAACTTGCATGTTGTTCTCTGCTTTTCCCCAGTGAGTTTTTGTTTTTATTTGTATCCACATAAGAGGAATTACTTGTTTAAAGGAACTTAGATAATTTGTCTTCTCTGAAAAGATGATTTGCTCAGAAATTAATGTTTGTTACATTGAATTAAAATTATTACTTTGCTATCACCAGTTTCTATTGACCAAAATCTTCTCACCAGTGTGATAATTTAGAATATTTGTATAATTGGAAATTATTGCATAGCCTACAATTTTTATTTACATAGCCTACAGATATAGATTATTTGAAGGAATTTGGTGATTGTAATCTCGTCCAGCTCTACCTTCAGTATAGACATGCCATCAATCCTGATATAGAATTTGAATATCTCTAACTTATTGTGCTGTCCAGTACAGTAGCCATTAGCCATATATGGCTATTTAAATTTTGATTAACTAAAATTAAGTAAAAATAAAAATTCAATTCCTCAACCCCACTAGCTCCATTTCCAGTCCTCAATACCCATGGTGGCTAGAAAGCACAGATATGGAACATTTCCCTTATTACAAAATGTCCCATTGTACAGCTCTGCTCTAGGGGGGATTTCACTAATTAAAAAGGCAACGTACTTCATTTTTAGATAGTCTAATTGTCAGAAAGCTCTTTACAATCGGTTGAATTTTGTCTCTTTGTACTTTTCTGATTCTGCCCTGTAAAATGAACCTGACCTTCTCCCATATAAAACTTTTCAAATGTTTGGAGAAAGTTTTTGCAGATGTTTCCTTTTTAGACCAGACATCTATTCCTTCAGGTGTTCTCACTTGTCCTAGTGTCCAGACTTTTATCATCCTGGTTCTCTCTCTCTAAGTGATTTCTAGTTTGTCAGTGTCCTTTTAAAAAGTAGTTCCTAGAATCGAACTCAATAATACAGAGGTAGTCCCAGGACAGGGAAGAGTAAGGAATATATTACCTCCCTTCATCTAAACACTAAATTTATATAATTGGAGCCCAAGAAGACTTTTTAAAAAAAAACTTGTGATGTTACACTATTGGCTCAGAATGCACGAATCTCTCTCTAGATGATTTACAATCCCTCTGTGTTTCTAATGCTTTTTGACTTTGCTTTCACTAGGTTGGTGAGAAGTTCCGTGCCCGTTCTTTGAAATTTCCTGGCTTGATATCAGGTTGCACTATGGATTGGTTCAGTCGCTGGCCAAAGGAGGCTCTGGTCGCTGTAGCCTCCTATTTCCTTTCTGGCTATGATATTGTCTGCTCTAGTGAAATTAAAAGACAAGTTGTAGAAACAATGGCACTCTTTCATGATATGGTTTCAGAGAGCTGTGAAAGTTATTTCCAAAGGTAAGTGAGATTATAGCAGCACAATAGCTACCAAACCACAGAGTCCACTTCAAAGAGGAATTAAATGTAACATCCAGAAAAAAGACTCTTCATATTGATTGAGCATGAAGTCCCAGCTGCATTTAGAGTTTTAATTTTCTAGTGATTATGTATTGAAAAGATGACAAATGAGATTTAAAAATTAACTAATATTCATGCTTACCCTCTAGGCCTTGAAGTAGATGTTTAATGAAGCATTTTATTTCGTTTGCTTAATTTTGTTTTGAAAATGACTTAACTACTTCATTATAAACTGTTTCCAATTAGTTTCTTATTCAAATGCATTATTTATTTTGATTAAAGAAGTACTGTTTTAAAGTTTCTTTATTGCCTTACATTAAGGGAACATTTAGGTTTTATATTTGCATTACTTAGTCTTATCAATATTTTTATGCCAAATAATTATAAAACAAAATTTTTAATTGATTGTAGGAAAACCACTCACTAAAAACAGCAATGGTGTGTTTATTATGTGAAAGGTGGTGTCAGAAGTTCAAAAATACAGGGTTTTTTCCCCTCAAAGAGTGATAGTCACTGTGTAAGACTGACAACTGGGAATAAAGGTGGGCCCATATGGATCTCTAGAACAGTGAGCTCCTCCGTTAG
>NW_007736636.1:50707-53409 GCF_000696425.1 Galeopterus variegatus
AGGAGGTCCCTACACTACAAAAATTTATTTATGCCAGACTCTTTCCTTTACTTAAACCATACCCAGACTACTCCTCTTAAATAATTCCAGATACTCTCCCAAATTCTCTTGGTGAATCAGTGTATATTGACCCTTACCATTAGGAAGATTTTCTTTCTACCTAACTTGAATTCTTCCTGCTATTGTCATTTGTGAAGATCAATTTTTACCTGTTCATTTTTGAGAATTGTGGTGTATTTTCCAAAGTTTTCATATCCTCCTAGATTGTGGAAATTGGTTCTTATTGTAGTATTTATATTACACTTTAGTGATGGTCACTTATATGCCCAAAGTCCTCAACAACAACAAAACTTTAAAAATGTTAAAATTCTTCAGAACTCCAAAAGTGAGTAACTAATATAAAAGGTAAAATCATTCTGTAGTGTATGATGAGCTCTTTTTTGACTTTCTTTTATAGAAAATTATCCCTTTTATGTATTTCTTTTCTTTTNTGAGCTCTTTTTTGACTTTCTTTTATAGAAAATTATCCCTTTTATGTATTTCTTTTCTTTTATTTTTTTTCCTTTTTGTCTTTTATACTGACCGGTAACAGGATCGCAACCCTCGGTGTTGCGCCCGCACCGCGCTCAGCCAGTGAGCGGGAACCGGTCTCCACATGGGATCCGAACCCTCGGCGGGAGCGCCGCCGCGCTCCCAAGTGGCGCACTCTCCAGTGCACCACCGGGCCGGCCCCCTTTTATGTATTTCTAATGTTAAACATAATTACTATAATAAAGCCCTTAGTGGGTTGAACATTTGAATGAAACATGGCTGTGTTGATTTCATGGCAGATCCAGTGAACCGAAGGAGTGATCAGTTTTTGGTTTTGTAAACCCACCCAGTTGGTATCTAGCAGTGAAGATGTGTGTAGCAGATATAAGCTGAATAAAAGTGGATCACAGCACAAATTCATTTCAACCACTTATCCCTAATATTTGTACAGAACCTTAAAGTTTACAAAGTGTGTCCACATATGCTATTTGATTTGATCTTCACAAAATCCTGGGAAGTGTAGGGTAGACATTTCTCTCTCAGTTTTCCAGATGAAGAATGGAAGCCCATAGTGGAGGCAAAGGGTCAAGTCAAAGACTTGTAAGGGTCAAAGCCTCAAACAGGTTTCATGCTCCTGCCACTCACCTCTGGGAAACTGTGCACAATCCCTGCTTTACTGTTAGTGAATCACTCTGTGGAATCACACTTTCACTTTGGGAAGAGTGCTGTGTTGACATTTTATGGGAGTACACCAGGACGATAGAGATGGTCATTTTTATGTTCTACTTTCAGGTACCGCCGAAGAGCACATGTGACTCCTAAATCTTATCTCTCATTTATAAATGGTTATAAAAACATTTATACTGAAAAGGTGAAATACATTAATGAACAAGCTGATCGTATGAATATTGGTAAGAGGAATGGAGTCTTATCTTCTTAGAGTTTATTTGATAGTGATCCCAATATTTTGTTTGATGGATATTGTGTTTAAAAACAAAATGCTAACTTTATTTTTAGTAGTGGATAATTTTAAGGGGTGCCCTTAGGAGTCTATTGACCTGTCAAAAACTCTGGGCAGAAGTAAATCTAAACAGAGGTGGCTCATTTCTTCTCTAGAACCAGCTCTTTCAACCCCGGGTCCATGGGTTTGGGCAGTGAGTTACCATGATCATTGATCCACTGCTTGCAGACAGGGAAAAGCCAGCTCTTGGAAACTGACTACAATTTCAGTTTTTGGTTTTATTATTATTGGCCTTTATTTGTATAAACTTTGCCAAGTGAATGCTTTCTAAACAGGCTAATCCTTTTCTAAAGGAAAAGGCAAAACAGAAACAAAAACAAAAAGAGAGAGTTTGTCTGAGTGATGGTTTTCTGAGTGCCTAGTGTATGTAGCGTAAAAAGGAAAAGTATACATTGGAACAGATTATATATCCAGAAATCATGTGGCCCAGACAATCCCAAACATCTTAGTTCTTGCTTTTCATTTCCCCAAAACGAAAAATTGGTCATAAAGCAAAACTGTGCTTCAAGGTCTGTGAAGTTATAGTAATGACAGAAACATTGTGAAACAAACCTTCTTCTGTGGTTTTTCTTATGACTTACCTTTTCTGTATGATGCTCTTAGAATCACTGGTGTGCTAGAGTTAACTAGTACTGGCTTGGGAGAGCCAATTGTTGTTAAATGTATAGCCTTTATTAAAAATTATATCATATATACTTACAANGAGAGCCAATTGTTGTTAAATGTATAGCCTTTATTAAAAATTATATCATATATACTTACAATTAAATAAATTATATTAAAATTAAAGACAACAAATACTCAAAACTCATTACTTCTTAGTTATTTTTACTCTATTTTACTATTGTTAATGTTCTTGAGGTCATTTATTTCTGTTCTCTCTGTATGGTGGAAATATTATATAATGGTGTGCTGCTGAGAATCTCATAAAAGATTGAAAACAGCTGGGGTGGGAGTATTTACACCACAGAAATTGGAAAACACACAAATGAGGCTTCTTCTCCCTCCACAGATCCAAATGCTAAACATTTACCAAAACACCACTATCTAGAACCCAGATGAAATGTGAGAAATTTGGTTAACCAGTTATTTTGCTCTAGAATACTGAAAGTCACAGAGACAGTTATATAAATTTTAGCAGTTATTTTCA
>NW_007736636.1:55226-62109 GCF_000696425.1 Galeopterus variegatus
CAAGGACAGCATAAGTTTGTCAAATAGTTTTCCTAACTAACCTAATCTTATTCAATATGACAGTATGATTTTCCCTTAAATGTAGCTAGATGACATTCTTCAGTCTGAGCTATTTACTTCACCCCCTGTTGAAACCCTCAGAAATATGATCAGTATTGTTATTCTTATGATACATATATTTTTAAAGCTTTTCTCCATAATAATTTTGTGTTTGCTACATCATGTATACAGTGCCTTATAAATAGTAAATATTGAATAAATATTTGATATACATATACTCAGCAAGAGTACTTATGTGTGTATTTGTAAAGGTCTTGATAAGCTTATGGAGGCAAGTGAATCTGTTGCTAAACTCTCTCAGGATCTTGCAGTAAAGGAGAAGGAATTGGCAGTGGCTTCTGTAAAAGCAGATGAAGTAAGTTTGCATTTATTTTANAGGAGAAGGAATTGGCAGTGGCTTCTGTAAAAGCAGATGAAGTAAGTTTGCATTTATTTTAAACTACCAATGAGGAATATTTTGTCATATTAAAAAGGAATTATGTTCAGTTGGTTAGAGTGTGGTGTTATAACAGCAAGGTCAAGGGTTCGGATCCCCATACCAGCTAGCTGCCAAAAAAACCCCCCAAACCAACCAACAAACAAAAAAAGAATTATGTTAAAATGTTTCTTAAAAAATAAGCAGGATATAAACCTACAGACTATTTCTGGTAAGATATTGTTCACAAATACCATTAGATATATTAATTTAACCTATGACAGCACATATCTAAGCTATTATATCCTTTACTTGGTCTCAGACTATCCTTTCTTCTCTTGCTCTGTCTGTCTCTCTTGTTCTCTCTCACTTGTTTATGAAATTTCTGCTGACTATGAGTTATATTTGGTCTTCTCTTTAAGGTTCCTGTATGCTCTAGGTTTCTAGGATGCCCAAGTCTCATCTAAAGTTTGTGTGGAGGATAAGAGGAAGAGTTGGTGGAGTTAGAACAAATAAAAAAGATACTCCTCCCAAGGTGATAGGGATATATGTGTGCTGCTCCTTTACCTGCAACCCACCAGTCTGAGACAGCTTTCAGCTTCCACTCACCGAGAGTCAGTTAAGAACAGATACTTGAGTCTTGACTCTCAGCCAGTTACCTAAATGAGCGAGATAACATAGCAGAGGTACTTAGTATAGTTCTGGCATATGGTGAGCACTCAATAAACTTTAGCTACTTTTATTGTTATTACGTGAGGGTTAATATGGTTTCTGACCTCATTCTGTTATACTTACTGGAATTGTTTTAATTTTCTATAAATTCATACAGTGGAAATACCATTTTTCTGAAAGCTTAAAATATTAATTTTTATGTATTTTAAGCCTAAGGAAAGCTTAGAAAATGGAAGATTGGAAGGAACTGTTCATAGGAATTACTTCAGTACTTCAAAATATAGATGACTTAGATGGGGAATAAATTTGTTCTTATTCATGTTTTATATTAATAAATATTCTCTCACTACTCAAATATATACATTTTCACGTGTTTCCTCAATTTAATAGGTGTTAGCAGAAGTCACAATAAGTGCTCAGGCTTCAGCCAAAGTAAAAAACGAAGTACAGGAGGTAAAAGACAAAGCCCAGAAAATTGTGGATGAAATTGATAGTGAAAAAGTTAAAGCTGAGACCAAACTTGAGGCCGCTAAACCTGCGCTGGAAGAAGCAGAAGCAGCCCTGAATGTGAGCAGTGCCCTGTTATCTCTCCCAACACAAGTCCTAGCAGGCATTGTGTTTCATTATGAAATTAACTGTGGAATTTTGTAGTCAGAAAATGGAATTGAATCCTTAATGTGATTTATAATCTTTGAGTCTGGAAACAAATGTTTCCATTAATTCAGTTTTCTAAGTTCTCATTTTTTAAAGTCCTCACTTTTTGTAACCTATTATTTTCATTCTATAAATCAGCCTTCCGTAACAACTGAGAAATAATGCTGGTGATTAATGGCCTAAACTATGGCATGAGGGATTCAGATTGCACAGAGATCCTTCTTGGTGCCTCGAGCATCCCCTCCAGATTATGTCATTCCCGCTTTTAAAATCCTTTTTTGGTTCCCGCTGCTTGTAGGATAAAGTCCCAAGCTAGGCATCCACAGCTATAAGCCAAGAGGGGCCCAGCTTTGGAGGCAGACAGACCAGCGTTTGCCACTCATAACTACCACTTCTTAGTTACACAATCTCGAGTAAAGTTACTCAACTTTCTTGAGTCTCCATGAGGATTATAATTGCTCATTGATCTTTGAAGAATCAATGTAAACATTAAGATTAATTAACACAATTTGCTGGACATATAGAAAATGCTCAATAAATAATAGTGCTTCCTCTGCTGCTGATAGCCTGGCTGCTATCTACCTCTTGAACTTTATCTCTTGTCGTTCTGTCCCTACATACAATATGATCCAGGCATACAGTAACACCTATGGGCTTCTGAAAGAATCATGGTCTGTTACCTCTAAATGTGCCTCTCCCTCAGCCAAGAATGCTTTTGCTAACCTTCATTGCCTAATAAGAATCATTCTTCAAATCTGGGCTCAGACCTCATTTCTTCCAGAGAGTTTTCAGTTATTCTAGACCCTCCTTTGTTTTCCCATCACCCCCATGCTTTTATCATGGCAGATATTTAGGGTCATTGTATTTTCTCTGCCTGCCTTGTGAAATTATGAGGGCAAGCCTGTTTTTGTTTGCTTATTTTATTTTATACAGGAGAATGCCTGTAGTTGTTAAATGAATGAATCAGTCTATCATTTAATAAAACGATAATCATTTAATAAAATGTTCACAGTGACCAGGACTCATTCTCCACCTCTCCCCCTCTTTGTGGGTCCTGAGATAACAAATGAGGGAGAGAGATCACTGAACCAAATGAGTCTTAGGACATTTTATTGATCATATGATCTCCCAGTCCTTCTGACTTTGAATGTAAGGCAGTGTATTAATCCAAACCCAGCTCACAGATAGAAACTTTCAAAAATATTTTTATGATCCATTATCCTAATTCTTCCTCCTTCCATAGACAGGGCAGCCCTCAAAATGAAGACTGAAGGTGAGGTTTCTGATGTTCAGGGCATTGTCTCTTCTCTTAACACCCACACAAAATACCACACTCTGTGCTTTGAAGAGGCAGGTTATCTAAATGTTATGTATTAGTGGGACTTGTTAACAGAGGTCTGGGGTGGTGGTGGGCAGTGAATGGTAGTGATATTTTAAACCAATTAGTTGGGGGTAGCAGAGAAAAAAAAATAAAAACAAGCAAAAAAACCCCCAGAAATCCCAAAGTAACAACGAAAGAGACACTATGCAAGACTCTTGGAATTCAAACCCTTGACAAGGAGATAATGTCAGGAATTGGAGAGCAAACATGTTTTAAAGTTTTCTACCTTTTTATTTAAAAGTATTAGGTTTATGTATGACTGTTAATACTACTCAACACAAATATATCGATTCCTAATCCCAAATACAGACTATCAAACCAAATGATATTGCCACAGTCAGGAAACTTGCAAAACCACCACATCTTATTATGAGAATCATGGACTGTGTTCTGTTACTCTTTCAAAAGAAAATTGACCCTGTTAGTATGGATCCAGAAAAACCATGCTGCAAGCCATCATGGGGAGAGTCATTAAAGGTCAGTAAAATCTATCTTTGTAAGTTCTGTGAAGTACATCAGGTGTCCCCCATCTAGGACTCAAAATAGAACAAACTGGCAGATGATAATTGATCATTGTGTATTGAAGAGTTTATCTTAAGCTGCATCATCCAAAATGTAAGTAGGGATAGATTTTAAGCCAAATGGCTTCTTTTTATGAAATCTGTCCAGAACCAGTGGCTGGTATTGTTACAGCCTTGGTGTCAACCCAGTCCAGTCTCCAAAAGGAGGCCTGTACGGTTGGTGGCATTTAAATACACTCACCAGACAGGAAACTTACTTAGCTTTTCCTCTTTATTCTTTCACCATGGAAACGCAAAGGCAATTTATAGTTCACAGATTTAGGTTGACTACTGCAAATGGTCTCGGCTTGTATGTTTAGAGAAAATCAACTGTTACTTCTTTGAAAAAATTCAATTTAGGGCTGGCCCAGTGGTGCACTCGGTAGTGCGGCGCTTGGGAGTGTGGCGGTGCTCCCGCCGAGGGTTTGGATCCCATATGGAGACTGGTCCACTCACTGGTTGAGCGCGGTACGGGCGCGACACTGAGGGTTGCGATCCCGTTACCGGTCACAAAAAAAGACAAAAAAAAAAATTCAATTTATGAGTACATACTTAAGTTAGGAAGAAAGTATTTCTTTTCTCCCAGAACTTACAGGTTGTAATACTATTTTTCAGTTAATNTCCCAACACAAGTCCTAGCAGGCATTGTGTTTCATTATGAAATTAACTGTGGAATTTTGTAATCAGAAAATGGAATTGAATCCTTAATGTGATTTATAATCTTTGAGTCTGGAAACAAATGTTTCTATTAATTCAGTTTTCTAAGTTCTCATTTTTTAAAGTCGTCACTTTTTGTAACCTATTATTTTCATTCTATAAATCAGCCTTCCATAAGAAATGAGAAATAATGCTGGTGATTAATGGCCTAAACTATGGCATGAGGGATTCAGATTGCACAGAGATCCTTCTTGGTGCCTCCAGCATCCCCTCCAGATTATATCATTCCTGCTTTTAAAATCCTTTTTTGGTTCCCACTGCTTGTAGGATAAAGTCCCAAGCTAGGCATCCACAGCTATAAGCCAAGAGGGGCCCAGCTTTGGAGGCAGACAGACCAGCGTTTGCCACTCATAACTACCACTTCTTAGTTACACAATCTCGAGTAAAGTTACTCAACTTTCTTGAGTCTCCATGAGGATTATAATTGCTCATTGATCTTTGAAGAATCAATGTAAACATTAAGATTAATTAACACAATTTGCTGGGCATATAGAAAATGCTCAATAAATATTAGTGCTTCCTCTGCTGCTGATAGCCTGGCTGCTATCTACCTCTTGAACTTTATCTCTTGTCGTTCTGTCCCTACGTACAATATGATCCAGCCATATAGAAACACCTATGGGCTTCTGAAAGAATCATGGTCTGTTACCTCTAAATGTGCCTCTCCCTCAGCCAAGAATGCTTTTGCTAACCTTCATTGCCTAATAAGAATCATTCTTCAAATCTGGGCTCAGACCTCATTTCTTCCAGAGAGTTTTCAGTTATTCTAGACCCTCCTTTGTTTTCCCATCACCCCCATGCTTCTATCATGGCAGATGTTTAGGGTCATTGTGTTTTCTCTGCCTTCTTTGAGAAATTATGAGGGCAAGCCTGTTTTTGTTTGTTTATTTTATTTTATACGGGAGAATGCCTGTAGTTGTTGAATGAATCAGTCTATCATTTAATAAAATGTTCACAGTGACCAGGACTCATTCTCCACCTCTCCCCCTCTTTATGGGTCCTGAGATAACATATGAAGGAGAGAGATCACTGAACCAAATGAATCTTAGGACATTTTATTGATCGTATGATCTCCCAGTCCTTCTGACTTTGAATGTAAGGCAATGTCTTAATCCAAACCCAGCTCACAGATAGAAACTTTCAAAAATATTTTTATGATCCATTATCCTAATTCTTCCTCCTTCCATAGACAGGGCAGCCCTCAAAATGAAGACTGAAGGTGAGGTTTCTGATGTTCAGGGCATTGTCTCTTCTCTTAACACCCACACAAAATACCACACTCTGTGCTTTGAAGAGGCAGGTTATCTAAATGTTATGTATTAGTGGGACTTGTTAACAGAGGTCTGGGGTGGTGGTGGGCAGTGAATGGTAGTGATATTTTAAACTAATTAGTTGGGGGTAGCAGGGAAAAAAAATAAAAACAAGCAAAAAAATAAACAGAAATCCCAAAGTAACAACGAAAGAGACACTATGCAAAACTCTTGGAATTCAAACCCTTGACAAGGATATAATGTGAGGAATTGGAGAGCAAACATGTTTTAAAGTTTTCTACCTTTTTATTTAAAAGTATTAGGTTTATGTGTGACTGTTAATACTACTCAATACCCTTGACAAGGAGATAATGTCAGGAATTGGAGAGCAAACATGTTTTAAAGTTTTCTACCTTTTTATTTAAAAGTATTAGGTTTATGTATGACTGTTAATACTACTCAACACAAATATATCGATTCCTAATCCCAAATACAGACTATCAAACCAAATGATATTGCCACAGTCAGGAAACTTGCAAAACCACCACATCTTATTATGAGAATCATGGACTGTGTTCTGTTACTCTTTCAAAAGAAAATTGACCCTGTTAGTATGGATCCAGAAAAACCATGCTGCAAGCCATCATGGGGAGAGTCATTAAAGGTCAGTAAAATCTATCTTTGTAAGTTCTGTGAAGTACATCAGGTGTCCCCCATCTAGGACTCAGAATAGAACAAACTGGCAGATGATAATTGATCATTGTGTACTGAAGAGTTTATCTTAAACTGCATCATCCAAAATGTAAGTAGGGATAGATTTTAAGCCAAATGGCTTCTTTTTATGAAATCTGTCCAGAACCAGTGGCTAGTATTGTTACAGCCTTGGTGTCAACCCAGTCCAGTCTCTAAAAGGAGGCCTGTACGGTTGGTGGCATTTAAGTACACTCACTAGACAGGAAACTTACTTAGCTTTTCCTCTTTATTCTTTCACCATGGAAACACAAAGGCAATTTATAGTTTACAAATTTAGGTTGACTACTGAGAATGGTCTCGGCTTGCATGTTTAGAGCAAATCAACTGTTACTTCTTTGAAAAAATTCAATTTATAAGTACATACTTAAGTTAGGAAGAAAGTATTTCTTTTCTTTTTTTTTTTTTTTTTTTGTCTTTTTTC
>NW_007736637.1:0-1735 GCF_000696425.1 Galeopterus variegatus
ATGCAAATAGTACTCTGGCAGCACAGCGCACACTTCTCAGGCTCGCTCTGTCCTCTGGCACCACGCTCGCTCCAGACCCGTCGCCATCTTGTTCCCACAAACTACTTCTGAATGAAATTAAAGAAGACACAAAAAGATGGAAAGATATTCCATGCTCTTGGATTGGAAGAATTAACATTGTGAAAATGTCTATACTACCCAAAGCGATCTACAGATTCAATGGAATCCCCATCAAAATACCAATGACATTCTGCACAGAAATGGAAAAAACAATCTTACCTTTCATATGGAAAAACAAAAGACCCCAACTAGCCAAAGCAATCCTGAGCAAAAAAAAATAATAATAATAAAACAACTAGAGGCATAACTCTGCCAGACTTCAAATCATACTACAAAGCTGCTGTAACCAAAACAGCATGGTACTGGTATAGAAATAGACATTCATACTAGTGGAGTAGAATTGAGAACCCAGAAATCACTCCTCAGGCTTATAGCCATCTGATATTAGACAAAGGCAACAAAAATCTACATTGGGGAAGAGATTGCCTCTTCAACAAGTGGTGCTGGGAAAACTGGATATCCATATGCAGAAGAATGAAACTAGATATGCATCTCTCACCATACACTAAAATCAACTCAAAATGGATTAAGGACCTAGGTATAAGACCCAAAACTGTAGAATTACTAAGGGAAAATATAGGTGAAACACTTTAGCAGTTAGGTCTGGGCACAGGCTTTATGAACATGAGCCCAAAAGCACAAGCAGCAAAACAAAAAATAAACAAATGGGACTATATCAAACTAAAAGATTTCTGCATGGCAAGAGAAACAATCAACAGAGTGAAAAGACAACATACAGAGTGGGAGAAAATTTTTGCCAACTATGCATCCAATAAGGGACTAATATCCAGAATATACATAGAACTCAAGCAATTATACAGTAAAAAAAATAAATGACCCAATTAAAAAATGGGCAAAGGAGCTGAATAGACATTTTTCAAAGGAAGACGTACAAATGGCCAACAGATACATGAAAAAATGCTCAACATCACTAGTCATCAGGGAAATGCAAATTAAAACCATATTGAGATACCACCTCACCCCAGTTAGACTGGCTATAATCAAAAAGATGTTGAATAGCAAATGCTGGCGAGGGTGTGGAGAAAAGGGAACACTACCGCACTGTTGGTGGGACTGTAAATTAGTACAACCACTTTGGAAAACAATTTGGAGGTTTCACAAACAACTACAGATAGATCTTCCATATGATCCAGCAATCCCTCTTCTGGGTATATATCCAGAGGAATGGAAATCATCATGTCGAAGAGATACCTGCACTCCCATGTTTATTGCAGCTCTGTTTACAATAGCCAAGATATGGAACCAACCTAAATGTCCATCAACAGACGATTAGATAAGGAAACTGTGGTTTATGTATACTATGGAATACTACTCTGCCATAAAAAAGAATGAAATACTCCCATTTGCAACAACATGGATGAACCTGAAGAAACTCATGTTGAGTGAAACAAGCAAAGCACAGAGGGATAAATATCGCATGTGCTCACTCATATGTGAGAGCTAAGAGAGAAAGGAAGGCAGGAAAGAAAGACCACAGTAGTGCTATGATCCAACAGAGGGAGGGAACGTTCCTAGGGCTACAAATTGGTGTTGAGGGGAGAGGGTGAAGGGGAGGTAGATTGGGGGATAATTGGGAGGGGACAAAGGGTACAAA
>NW_007736637.1:2188-3947 GCF_000696425.1 Galeopterus variegatus
CTGGCCCCCACATCATGGGCAGAAGGGGGGACAATCAGCTTTGTATCTCATGAATATTCATAATAAATAAATTAATTAATTTAAAAAAATAAAAATAAAGAAATACAATTTGGGGATTAGCCCAAGTTGATAAAAATGCATTTTACTCTGTCATAAAATAAGACCTGGCTTCCAAGAAGAAATGAGTGAACATTATTTCACTTCTCCTGGGGTTTCCCCCCATTTTTATGACCCATGCAGACATCATACTTCTGTTTCATAAACATAATCTGTCCTTACTTTATTTACTAGATCGTGATTCTAAATACAAAAGTCTAGTGATCACTAACCACTTGTTCAAGCCCATGAATCTGACAATCTCAAAATAAATATCATAAAGAAAATAAGCAGATGATTCTATAATACTCAAGAAAAATAGTTTCTTTAAACACTCTTCTCCCCTAATCAAAGAAAGAGTATAATGAACATTGTTTTAGCCTGCTCTGCAAACCTCCCCTGTGCCCTTCTACAAACAGACTCACCCACCTCACTGATTGAAGGGCTAGGCACTTAACAAAATGGTCAAACTCCTTCCCCAGAATTTTCAAAAGTTTTAAAAGTTAGTGTGAGGCTATTTTTAAACTAAAATCAAGGGAGAGAGTTCACATTCATTGTGTAATCCAGTGATACTGAAAGTGTGGTCCCCAGACCAGGACCAGCAGCATCAGCATTACCAGGAAACTTACTGAAAATGCAAATTCTTGGGCCTCACCCTGAAGCTACTGCATCAGAAAATTTGGAGACAGAGTTCAGAAATCTATTTTTCAAAGTCTTCCAGGTGATGCTAGCACAGTTAGCCTTGAAAACCACTGGTTTCTGTTAACCCTGATACATTAGTCTTTTATCATATGATATTCTCTACTGGAGGAAAATAATAGAACCTACGGTATATCCAATTATTTGTAGCTATACCATAACAAATTCCTAAACTACTTGCTTCTATGTATGATTTATTAAGCTAAGAAGAAAAACATCTTTAATATATGTTAGTTTCTGATTTTAAGGCCCTTTAGATTTATAGATTAAATGATCATTATTTGCTTATGTCTGAAATCACCACCTACCCAATTCTCTCTTAATAGTCTAGTTTGTTACAGATTTAGATATTGCCTATATGTATAACTGCTGCATGGAATCTTGGCTTCCAAGAACATATCCTATACAATAAGTTCAAATTCAAACTCTGGGAACCTCAAGGATTGCCATTTTGCTTTACTATTCTCAAGCCCTCAATCAGTTCCTTGCTGTGAATATCTGGTACAACAATCTTGAAATCATATGAAAGAAATGTCCCTCTGCATTGTGACTTTTAATTGAGGAAGTGATACAAAAGCCATTTTTTATAATAATGTGATGTGTTGGATGTGCCAAGCAGTTGTAACCTGTCATTATGTTTGTTCCTGAGGCCTCAAGCTCAAATATTCAAGCAGTTAACAAATGAGTGAAGCAAGTCAAATGTGACACAATAGGGCATGGGTGCCGGGGAGGAGGGGGGGACTATGGCAAACTCGAGTGTGCCTGCATACCTTTAATTCAGAGACTCAAATTCAAAAATTTTGAAAACATCGTGCAAACCAAATAAAATAAATAAAGGGGTAGAGTGAGCCCAGAATAATCACAGTAGCAAACAGATGTTTCTTACTTTACTTTCTCTTATCCAGGTCAGTCCTATCTAAGAATTAGGCTCAATGTGTAAAGGAAATTTCTATCTTCTTTTTTA
>NW_007736637.1:5243-21782 GCF_000696425.1 Galeopterus variegatus
GTATCAGTAATGCATTCCTTTTCATGGCCCAATGCTGCTCCATCTTATGGATTTACCACATTTTGTTTATCCATTAATCAGCTGATGGACATTTGGGTTGTTTCCACTTTTCGGCTGTTATGAATACTGCTGTTATGAACATTCATGTAGAAACTTTCTTTATAAAGAAATAAACATATTAACCTTATTAATATGTTTTATTAAACATAAAATATTTTATGTTTAATAAAACATTTAATAAACATAAAAACCTTATGTTCTGTTGGGGCCAAAACCTGTTCTAAATGGACACAGTGATGAAAACTCCTTGGGTTGAATTTTGGCAAATTTTTACCTTTTCTGTTTTCTCTTGGGCCCTCCCATCATTCTGATTTTTAACAAGCTCTTATCACCCACTCTCACAGGCTGATTTAATGTCTATTTGTTCAACAATCGCATGGCGCTGAGTTCACTGAAGATGTATGAGGACACTCAGTGGGGAAGGAAAGTGTCACTGTAAACATAGCATCAGGTCTATTATGAAGCTCAGGCTGGGAAAAGGTATGTGGGTGAGTGAGTGGGCAGGTGTGGGGGTGAATGGCTGAATGTGTGTTCAGAGGCTTTATAAAACGACTCCACAGGTGCGGAAGGGCTGGCCAAGTCATGTCAGCTTTGAATGTAGAGGTTGAAGTGCTGCCAGACAAGGACAAGTATTTGAGTTAGATGCAGGACACCTGGCCTATTAGCTCACTGGGCTGTTTTCAGTGCTCACATAAAGATGTGATTTACAAGAACCGTATTTTACAATTAGTTGTAATACGAGCCAATAAAGGGTGGGAAAATCACAGAAATCTTGATTGTTGCTAGATTACATCATGGAGAGCCTGAAAGAAGAAATTTATGAGTACATAGACAAAGCAGATCACCAAGTCCCTGTTTTGACTAAAGATTTCTTCCCTTGCGGGGGGCGGGGGGGGATTGGAATGAAATTTTTAAAATAAGAGCATTCTCATAGTAATAATATACAGGTGGGAATGTACATTGTGCCTCTATGGCAGCTCTGTGAGAATAATGGCTTCACAACATTGGTTCAGCAACTTACAATGTACCAGATATTGTGCTAGATGCTGGAGATGCTGCTGTGAACTGACAGACATGGTCCCTGCCTTCACACTGTCCCAGTCAAAGTTACTCAATGACGTGTGTTAGGGTAACACGTCTCTGAATTAAAGGTATGCAGGCACACTCAAGTTTGCCATAGTCCCCCCCCCGACCCCGCACCCATGTTCCTGACAAAACTATTGGAAATTCCAGTTCTGTAGAATCTGGTTAGTTAAGTAATACCCCTCTTATGCCACTGAATATTCTTAGATTCTTAAATAACAATGTAAACATCTAAGCACCTGTATGTACCACACAATATGCTAAGCATGGCAAGTTCAGGAATGATTACAATACATGGTTCTTTCTCCAAAGAACTAACAATCTAAGATGTGCATATACCATATACCATAGGATATGTATATACCATATACATGATGCAAGATTCCAGCATAGAGATACAAAATAAGTGGAAGAGCAGAAGTCACTCATTCTCTCAAAGAATATAGTTGGTGGTTGAATAGAGCAAAACGATTGGGGAGTTTTCACAGAAAAAGTGAAAGTTGAGCTAGATTTTCAAGGATTAAAAGGTTTTTGGTCAGATGGTGAAGGAAGTGAAGGGAATTCCAATTGGAGAGAATAGCTTGAGGAATAGCCCAGAGGCATGAAAGAGGTGTTTGGAGGAATGGCAATTAGACAGACATTCTGTCTACTCCTTTCTGTCACATCACAGAGAGAAAAGGCTCACACCCAGAGACTGTTCTGGGTAAGCATTTCAGTGGAAAGTTAAGACCAACCTGTCATTTCTCATTTGAACACCTGGAAATTCTCTAAGCACGTCAAAGCGTGTACAGCTTTTTGGGGTTTAGCACATATTAAACTTGAATTTCTATAAAAGCAGAGGACAGGTTTAATAGGCAAATAATGTTGACTCGTATCCCACCAAGGCAATGCTAAATAGAGACTAAAGTTCAAGAAGTACAGTATGTCCTTTAGCAAAATTGACAGGTATTCCTAAATTTACTGTGGATGAATTTAACTTGGATATAACTGGCAATGCTCTTACCATGAATCTATGTAAGCTGGATTACTGCAAGTCAAGGACAAGCTGTTTAAGCCTGATAGAGGCAGCACGGCATAGTGGTAAACTCTGAAATCAGACTGCCTTTGTTCTACACCCCAGCTCTTCTCCCTGTTAGGTTTAACGTTTCTGAGTCATGCAAATTCATTTGGCCCCAATTATTTCATCTGCAAAATGTGGATAACAATTGTACTTGCCCTAAGGGACTGTTGTGAGGATTAAATGAAATTGCATATGTAAAGGGTTCAGCCTGTCACATGTATGACATTGGCATATGTGAGCTGGTATTAATTGAGTAGTGGCAAAAAATCTGAGCTTCCTTCCATTCTCACCTGGATCTGAATCCTGCCTTTATCGATGTTTGGCAATGTTTTTAGTTTCTAAGCCTTGGTTTCCTATTCTATACATAAGGGAAAATAGCATAGTTATTGTGAAGAAAAGCGTATGTAATAGGATGACCACAGTACCTAGCACATAATAGGTATTCAAAAAGGCAGCTCTTGCTAGTATTATATAACGTATACTAAAGGAAAATTTAAATTTTCTCTGTAGTCATATTTTATGCTCTTTTAAAAATTAATGTTTAGGGTAAAGTAACTTTGAATACATTCTTGATATTTAATAAGAGCCTGAGGCTGGCCCTTTTGTTCAGGGAAAATCTTGTGCTGACTATCTGTTTATTTGAATTATAAAATCTTTCTTTTTTTTTTCTTTTTTGAATTTTTAAAGTAATTTTATTGTGAAACATAAACATACAGAAAAGTCAGAAAATTAGAAAATATGAAAGTACAATTTAAAGAATAATTATAATTTGAACATCATGAAACTTCTACCTTAAGAAAGTCGAAAAAAAGAGCAAACTAAACCAAAAGCAAATATAAGTAGGAAATAACAAAGATTACAACAGAAATATATGAAATAGAAAATTAAAAAAACAATAGAGAAAATCAACAAAACCAAAAGTTGGTTCTTTAAAAAGATCAACAAAATTTGCAACCCTTTATCTAGACTGACCAAGAAATAAAGAGAGAAGACCAAAATTACTAAAATCAGAAATAAAGCAGGGGCATTATTACATTGTCATTATGATTTTTTATGGTGGTAAGATTTGGTTTCTTTCTCTTTCTCATCTGGATATTTGTTCTACCAGTGGGTTTTGTTCTTTCTTGTGTATTCATGGTGGTGATTATCATTTTTTGGATTCCAGATGCATAAAATCCTTGAGGATTTCTTGTAGTGCTAGTCATGTGATGGTGAATTCCCACAGTTTTTGTTTGTCTGAAAAATACACTATTTTCCCCTCATTTCTGAAGGATATACATTGCTGGGTATAGTATTCCTGATGGGCAGTTTTTTCTTTTAGTATTTTGAATATATCATTCCATTTTTTCTGGCCTATACAGTTTCTGTTTAGAAGTCTGCTGTTACTCTGACAGGGACTCCATTATAGGTGATTTGACATTTTTCTCTTGCTTCTTTTAAGATTCTCTCTTTGTCTTTGAGCTTTGCCAGTTTGACTATGATGTGTCTTGCAGTGGATCTTTTGGGGTTGAATGTGTTTGGGGATCTTTTTTTTTTTCCTTTTTGTCTTTTTTCGTGTCCAGCAACAGATCGCAACCCTCAGTGTCGCGCCCGTACCGGACCGGACCGGGACCGGCAACGGGATCACAACCCTCGGTGTTGCTCCCACACCTCGCTCAGCCAGTGAGCGGGAACCGGTCTGTATGTGGGATCTGAACCCTCGGCGGGAGCGCCACCGCGCTCCCAAGCAGTGCACTGTAGCAGTGCGCCACCGGGCCGGCCCGTGTTTGGGGATCTTTAAGCCTCCTGAATCTGAAGGTCTGTGTCTCTCTCTATACCTGGGAAGTTTTTTGTTGATATTTCATTGAATAGGTTTTCTCCTCCTGTTATGTAACACCTGTGATTTGAATGTTTGTGCACTTAAGGTGGTCTACCTACTCTCTTTGATTTCCTTCATTTTTAAAAATTCTTTTTTCCTTTTTTGTCCACCTGGGTTATTTCGAAAAGCTATCTTCAAGATCAGAAATTCTCTCTTCTGCATGTTCTAGCTTGCTGCTGTGTTATCAGTTGTTTCTTTTGTTTGTTTCATTTTTGTTTGTTTTGTTTGATTCATTGAGTGAATCTTTCAGTTCCATGTGTTCAGCGACATTCTTTCCTAAGGTATTAATCTCTCTGTAAATTTCCTCTTTCATACCCTGGATTTTTTTTTCTTGTTTCATTATGTTCTCTAACAGAATCTTCTTGGATCTCAATGAGTTTCCTTAAGATTGTTGCTTGGAATTCCTATTCATTCATTTCAAGGGTTTTGTGCTTTATAGGGTCTGGTATTTGAGAATTACTGTACTCTTTTGGTGGTGTCATATTTTCTTGGGTTTTCATATTTTTAGTATTTCTATGTTAATGTCTGGTAATCAGGTAGAGCAGTTACTTCTTCTATCAGTCTGGAGCGGGCTTTGAGGAGAGAGATGTACTCTTCTTTTTCCAGTCTCCACTCGTGACTCTACTTGTGTCAGTGCAATCAAGCATCTGGTGGGCCACCTCCATGGTAGCTGTGGCTACTGCTGTTGCATCAGCTGCTTTTGTGGAAGCTGTGGCTGTGACAGTGGTGTGTGGTGGGCCACAGCACAGAAGTCAGGTTTTCGGCATGCTCTTTGCCTGCTTCTGGGTGAAGGGGGCCCCCCTCAGCTCCTGCCTTAGACTGAATTAAAAATTTCGTGGGAAGCTTCTGCTTGCCTGCAGCATTTATTTCTTTCTATTTTAATAATTAGCCTTTACAATTTAATATCTATTAATATACGTGTTTGCTTTGGGGAAGTGTTGGGACTGGGTTTCCTGGGAAGCAGACCCTATGATGTAGTGAGGCATGCAAAAGGTTTATTTATTGGGGAGTAAAATGAAAGAAAAAAAGGCAGGGTTGGGTTTGCTTTGGGGAAGTGTTGGGATTGGGTTTCCTGGGAAGCAGACCCTATGATGAAGTGAGGCATGCAAAAGGTTTATTTATTGGGGAGTAAAATGAAAGAAAAAAAGGCAGGGTTGAGCAGGGATAGCCTTTAGACCTGTTGCAAACTGATGAGGTCTCTGCCAGGCCAAAGGGGAGCAAGATTCCCTCATTAGTGTCATTTTGAGCTTGATGGAAAGGTCCTTGTACCCCCCACCCAACCTTACTCAGTTATTGGCCAGAGCCATCCTGAGAAGCACATAATCTTAGGTACCACCACCTTATTTAGTCATTTTCCAGAACACTCCAAAAAGGGTAGTCCCTTCACTTAAAACCTGGGATGGATTATGAAGGTGATAAGTGTTGGAGGCCTTCAGCTAATGGAATTCATCATAGCAGAGAGTCTCTTCTTGGAGGGAAATCTGAACAGCATATGCCTGTGTCTGCTACAGGAAGATATCAGGAGATAATAATGGCAGTAATTAACCCAGTTTATGTACTTACCCACATATTTGTAGCCTCACCTGTTCCTGGACTTCAGCCACTTTCTTGATGAAGAGCCCCAGCCACCTCTACCATCCGCACATCTCCTAACACCAGTAGCTGTTTCTGTCTCCCCTGGGATGAGGGCCAGGTTCACATTTGGCCTCCATTGCTCCCACCATGGTGGGAATTGAGGCAGCTCTGACACTCATCCCAGCCAACCAGACCCATGGAGGCACTGGGTCCCCACACATCTGAACTCACATGAGGCCCCATGCTACATGGCATGGGATTTGGCAGTAACCCAACCTGCTGGGAGTGGAGAAGAGTTAATTCCCTTCAGACTGGACTTTGATCTATGAGAAAGAGAAGATAAGAAGGATCAAGCAAAGAAATATCTCATATTCTCTCCCCCTCAGAAGACATTCCCTAGATGCAGTGGTTCCGTGTAGCCTATCTAGATGAAGTCCCACAAGATTGAGCACTCATCTTTGTTTTCTTGTGACACTATGGCCAGCTCAAAAACATACTACTTTGTATTTATTTTCTCTCTATCCCTACCTCATTTTCCTTTTGTTCTTCTCTCTTGCTACCTCGGAATCACAGTTTCAAACAACTATGTTGTACTTTACCACATAAGCTTAGTTTCAAGCTCATTTACCTGGGGCCTGGGCTAAGAAAGCAGTTAACAATTACTCAGTGCTTACTATGTGCCCAGCACTGTTTTAAGAATTTTAAATGTATTCATTCATCCAATTCTCCAAACAGCCCATTGACATAGTGTTGGGAAAATATAAGGAAAATGGTCAGGGACCCTCAGATGTTCAGAGTCTTGCCAAGCATCTGAGGTGGATATACGCGTGTGCACGGGTGTTCCTTGTTATTGTTTAATGTGATTGCACATGTGCATCTGGGTGTTTTTCTGAATTATGGCCTTGAGTATAAAGGACTAACAGTGCAGATACCTGAAGCTTCTAGAGGATGCTAGAAGCTTCTAGGGAAGCCATATTAGGTTGAGTGCTCCTAGCTCTGAAAAAAGCCTATTATTTCTTCACCTACAGCTCCAAGGACCTTTTCCTATTACCTAGCTCCTAGACCTGCATGTGAAGGGTTTGTGATCCAGTTTGTACAATGGGCTTGAGGGGTCTGTGAGCCCTAGCCCTAGTTTTACACATAGGTATCCTTATTATCCTCACTTCTGTTTTATAGGTGAGGGACTGGGACACAGAAATGTTAAGCATCTTTTGCAAGGTTCTACAGCTAGTAATTGACAAACCTAGAATTTGAACATAGTCTGACTCCAGAGCTTAGGTCCTATTCTTTTTCTGCAGTTGAGTTTAGTTCTTAAGTCTGTCTCTAAGGTAAATACATATATATAATTAAATCCCATTGGCAAAAAGGCTGCCACATGTCTTCTAAGGGAAGTACTGCTGAGCCAGACATAATATGAAAAATGTTGGTCTAATTAGAAAATTTGAACCGAAAAGAAGATCAACCAGAGATGAAAGCTTTAGAGAAATAATTAGAAACTCTGTATTCTTTCTGGTTTCCTCAGTTTAGTTAGCTATTTAAATTTGGGTAAATCACATGACCACTCTATGCCTCAGCTTCCCCACCTGGAATATGAATGTGTAACTCCTAAACTGCCTGCCTTGAATGACTTTTGTAAGAACTGAATAAGTCATATCTAGGAAAACATTTCTAGATACCAAATTGTTATTAAAAACTCAGTGAGAGTAATTTTATTAACAAAGGGCTTACTAATTTTATTAAAATCAATATCAATTTTTTTACATCTCAGAAAAGAACTTAAGGAGATTTTTGAAGGCAATAGTCTATAATAAAACATGAATTTAAAATGTTTCTTTTTTTTTTTTTTTTTTTTTTTGGTGGCTGGCCAGTAGGGGGATCCGAACCTGTGACCCTGGTGTTACAAGGCTGTGTTCTAACCAACTGAGCTAACCAGCTAGCCCCCATATAACATGAATTTAAAATAATCAGCAAAAATAAAGCAAAAGGAAAAGAAAAGTTGCAAAGCAACCAGAGCAAGGGACAGGATCAGTGAATGGTATAAATGCTATCCTTGCTAGAACACACATTTTTTTCTATGCTTTCTGGCAGCCAACACAAGGAAGAAAACAACATCAGCTACTAGATTTCTAGTGTTTGCAAATTGAAAATCAACCAGTTACTCAAATAATTCTGAAACTGACAGCAGAGAGAAATTTCTCCATTGGTCTAAATAAAGAGGACATTACAAAAATAACGAATAATATCCTCAACTATACTCTAGAAATACATATATTTTTCCTTTGGTATAGGCTGATGACAACATAGCAGAATACGGTTGTATAAAATAATCCTGAGAAGAGCCTACTCTGAAGCAGTCTGTGGCATTCTGGCTCAATCTTGGGTTAGCTTTTAAAATTCCTAGATAAGCAGGTAAAATAGAAACTAAGACTAATAATAACAATGACAAAAATATTAATAGCTGATTCACTCTTTTATTCAACAGATGGTTACTGAGCAACTACTCCCTGAGCCAGGCACTAAGGATATAGAGGTGAACAAAGCACCTAAAAATCCCTGCCCTAATGGAGCTTCACTCTAGGAAGAGAAGACAGACGATTCAAATAGGTAAGTTAAACACATGAGAGTACTTCAAAAAGTTCTTGGAAAAGTAGAATTAAAAGTTAATAATAATCTTTCCATAAATTTTTTGAAGTGCTCTTGTACCCAGGTAGTATATCTGATAGTGATAAATGTTATGGAGAAAAATAAAACAGGAAAGTGGTATAGAAAGGCAATACAGAATTAAAAACTATTAAAGTAGCAGTGTGTCATCTCATACAATAAAAACCGCAGAATGTATGCATAACCTAAACCCTTGAGAGACTGTACTATTAGGAGGCATTAAAGTTCTTTTTTTTTTTTTTTTCTGTGAGTGGCTTTCAATCAGTAGCTATATGTAAACTACATAAAGCTGAGTATACACACATATTGTCAAAGCAAAAATTGCATCAGACAAAGTTAAACAGGCAAGGAAAAGTTTATTCAAGGTTATTACAATAGGGAAGAGAGGCCAGAACTGAGTTCTAACTCAACTCTGCTGCAACAAAGTGTAAGGAACTTTAGGGGCTGAGGGGTGAGCACAGGCTGGCCAATGGAATGCGTGAAGCACATAGAGTTTGAAAATACTCTTCTCTGTGATTATCGTCATGTTTGCTGTTTGGTGCCATTGAAGTTAGGCTCCTCCCCTCCCACAGAGACTGGGAGACAGGGGTGCTAGCTTTCATTTCAAAGGGTTGGCTCCCAGATCCTTGAGAAACATATCCCTGAGTTGTAAAACGAGCAAGAGTCTTTTTAAAAGATTTGCATCTCAAAGGGGCAGAGAACTAAAACAATTACAAGTTTTCTTATGTAAATATTCTAAGAAAAAAGCAGGTCAAGAGCCCAGGGTCGGGAAGAAACCTGTCAAGTGTAGTCAAGCGAAGGGAAATATGAAAGCCGTCTTGGTCAATACACTCATACGCACTAGCTTACAATTTTTCTTCAAAATATGGGCTATGCCATCGGAGTTCAAAATGCTTCTTTTTTATTATGTCATATTTATCTGATGGAAACTGCACCTTAAGCATTTTTAAAATGTCTTTTATAGTTGCATGAAAGTCAGCTTATATCACAAATGATGACATAACAGACAGCAAAGATAATATTCTTTGCACATAATCCATCTTTGCTAACAGGACACAGGCTAGCCAACAGAGAGATGATATATTGCTGATTGACTGTTAAAGTGAGTTTGATTTCATGGTTCATTTATCCTAAAGTATCAGAAGATATATATTAAATTCTTTTCTATGTTTTAAAAGCATTTTAGGAGTATTTCAAGGTGTTCCTTAAAACCATTTGTGATGCTGACGATATCTTTTAAAATGCTTTTTAAAAGAATAATACCCTTGAACCTTTGCAGCAGCCAAGTTACAAATGCAATAGTGTTTACATAAGAAATGTCTCGACATCCATCTTTCTACCAAGTGAAGAATTCATTTTTCAACTCAAACTCAGACTGGAAGTAATTTCTCTTCCAAAGGGAACAGAATTTAACAATTCCCTCCAGTTCTACTGTTAAGGAGACATGTGGAGGGAGCAGACTGAATGAGAGGTAGCAATCAGACAGTGCCCAAGAGTGGCAAAAAGCAGTAGATCCACGCAAATAGAAAGAGAAGTCATTTCAGGGGGGTCTAGAGGGCAATAGTGCAGGGGACTATCATCTTCTTTGAATACACTTGGGAAAGACCATAAATGAAATAACTCGATGACCAAAAATATTTTGCTATTACTACTAAACACCAGCATATAAAGAAATGACCATCTTAGTGAAGGTCAGTTGGGGACAGCAAGGGTCACAGTGAAAAGCAGGATCTAGATAACAAAGGAAATGAAATCCAAGTGAGACCAAACCCAAGACAATTAACACACACAGTTGGCTAACCGTTGGAGGAATGATTACAAATTTTGGCAGCAACCTACACATTTTTATTTAGCATTTATAAGCAATTATGCTTAAATTAAAGTACTATAAATTGTATATAGCTGCCATTCCAATGTGTGGTTTCAATAATTTCAACTAACCCTTGATTTTATTCCTAAAGTCTAGAGATAAGAGACCACTCTGAGTATCAAAGATAGGAAGCCAGGTTAGGGAAATCACAACTGACCATTGTAATTAAGATTACAATATCCATTAGAGCACAGAAGATAAACAGAGCCATTTTTAGCAAGCTTTACTCCTGTCTGGGTTGCTCCCATAACACAGCTTGGAAAAAGAAGACCTATCAGCAACCTATTTCCACTGTACTTTAAGTAATGTGTTAAGGCATTTTCTCACAAGAAATACATGATTGGTGTTTAAGAATCCTTAGCAACTCTCTTTGCAAACTCAACTCTCATAGCTTACCATTAAAGATCCACCATTTATTTTCTAAACAAAGGTCAAGATTAAATTTGAAGAACTTAGCTAAATCTCTAATACAAGAGGATTCAGTTAAGACTAGAGCTCACCTCCTCCTGCCTAAACTTCACAAGAGAGAAAAATCTTTCAGAGACGCTGGAGAGCAAGGATGCCTTTTACACACATGTTATTTATAATGTTGCCCTGTAGCACTCTGGGAAAACAAAGCCTTAGGAGGCATTAGTAAAATTCCTTCCTTTTTCTTTTCTTTTTTTTTTTTTTCTATTTCTATTTTATTTACTTTGACCCAGGATCATCACGTGACTGAGCTGATTAGGTTCATATGACAGCTTACCATTAAAGATCTACCATTTATTTTCTAAACAAAGGTCAAGATTAAATTTGAAGAACTTAGCTAAATCTCTAATACAAGAGGATTCAGTTAAGAGTAGAGCTCACCTCCTCCTGCCTAAACTTCACAAGAGAGAAAAATCTTTCAGAGACGCTGGAGAGCAAGGGTGCCTTTTACGCACATGTTATTTATAATGTTGCCCTGTAGCACTCTGGGAAAACAAAGCCTTAGGAGGCATTAGTAAAATTCCTTCCTTTTTCTTTTCTTTCTTTTTTTTTTTTCTTTCTGTTTCTATTTTATTTACTTTGACCCAGGATCATCACGTGACTGAGCTGATTAGGTTCATATGAGTAGGAAAATGGTGGTGTGGGTTTATGTTTCATTTTGTGTATCTGGCTTGATTGATCATTTTGGCAGGGACAGTATGTATATTGGGAAATGCATCAGGCAGGCATAGGTAACCTCTATTCTCTTGGCAGTTTAGGAAAGTTATTAAAAAGAAGGCATCATACGTCAATTTAGCCTGCAATGGTATTTTCTTAAAGGGAAACAATCAATTGAAAGTGGTGTTAGAATTGTTTAAATTCAGGGACATTTGTGGCTCATTTACAGTTTTTATGTAGCTGCGCCAATGTTTTCCATTCCTGACAGTCCCATGAGTCATCGGCATCTTGTCAATTACAGTAGCCAACCTGTCCACCTGTGTATCTGCAAGAAATTGTCAGGTGTATGAATTTAGGAGATGTTTTGTGCCATTAGGTCAGGGAAAATACAATAGTGGCTCCAGGAAGTGGGTAAAATAATCCCTGAAAAGGCAGAAGGAAGTATCAAGTCCCTCCCCCTTGGTTTTTATTACATCCCTTCACTTTTTTCTTTTCAAAATCTGGATAATGTGCAAACTTGATATATCCAGGTTTTTAATCCCACCAAGAAAACACGGTATTTGTAAGATTATTGAGCAGACAGCACTGCTCCTAATTTCCAGAACAAAGAAAGAGGGGTGGGGGTGGGGAATTAAACCGCAGAGCTGATGAGAAGACCCTAGAGGACTCAGAGCTTGTAAATGAAACACATTGTTTCCTTTAGTTTGAGTTTTTCCTTTCATGAGGAAAACTCTAAGATATACAAAAAGAGTTCTTTATGCTGGAGGCTCTTATATTGCTAATGGCTTTTGACAGTCTGTTACAGCTTGTTTAATCCAATTGAATTTTATTATTCATGTCAGTAGCAAGATAAACTAGTTGACAGAGGGAATTTTTTTCAGCCACTTGTTCATATTAATGTCTGAAAATTCAGTTGTCCGGAAAAGAAGAGATAGGGGTAGAAGAGAAGCCAAAAAACTGTCATTCTAATCCAGGATATTCCTGAAATTTAAATTAGGCTATGGAGAAAGTATCAATTGTAGAGAAAATTACTGTTAATTCTCTAAAAAACAGGGTGAAACTTTCCAGTGGAGTACACGCTACTCATCCAAATGTAGTCCTAAACAATATTATCAAACATGTCCAGCCCACTTTACACACACACACACACACACACACACACACACACACACACACACACACACACACAGACTATGATGTACTTATACTACTATGAATCTTTGTAACACATTCTCTCTTTCTTGTTTCCATGCCTTTGCACATTGTATTCTTTGTATCCTTTGCCTTCTCTGAACTTCTCAAATTTCTTTCAAAATGCAGCAGAAATACCAGCTTTCCAATGAAGTCCTCCAGGATCTCCTCACAGTTCCATAGCAATTTGCATATCCTCCTAATTCAATGTTCCTAAACCTTTGCACACCATCATCCCTGGGATCTGGCATGATCCTATCAGCAGCTCTGACTCAGTGAGATTCTATATGAGAAAGGAGCATGGGGCAGGATGACAATGGTTTTCTCCTGTGGGGTTGAAATTCCAGGGTATGAGTGTAATTTGAAACACCCACAGGTCCCCTGCCTCATACCCACCCCTTATCAATTTTGGTATATCCACCCTTGAGTCCATGGCCTATCACTGCTCCAATTATTAGTCTTGTCATAACATCTTGTGATTATTTGTTTCCACCTCTGTCTCTGATACTACATTCATCTTTATAGTCATTGTGCCCCTTCTCCTCAGTGCAATCCTTCACACATAGTAGGTGCTCAATAAATATTTGCTCAAAGAGCAAGGGAGTGAATGTATGAGTACATGAGTGGATAAAGGAGTGATTTCTGGGACATCATAGGCAGTTAGCATCCATAATTGGTAAAGAGATGAACCAAAACATACTTACATTATCCTGTAGGGAGTGGTATGAGGCANTAATTAAGATTACAATATCCATTAGAGCACAGAAGATAAACAGAGCCATTTTTAGCAAGCTTTACTCCTGTCTGGGTTGCTCCCATAACACAGCTTGGAAAAAGAAGACCTATCAGCAACCTATTTCCCCTGTACTTTAAGTAATGTGTTAAGGCATTTTCTCACAAGAAATACATGATTGGTGTTTAAGAATCCTTAGCAACTCTCTTTGCAAACTCAACTCTCACAGCTTACCATTAAAGATCTACCATTTATTTTCTAAACAAAGGTCAAGATTAAATTTGAAGAACTTAGCTAAATCTCTAATACAAGAGGATTCAGTTAAGAGTAGAGCTCACCTCCTCCTGCCTAAACTTCACAAGAGAGAAAAATCTTTCAGAGACGCTGGAGAGCAAGGGTGCCTTTTACGCACATGTTATTTATAATGTTGCCCTGTAGCACTCTGGGAAAACAAAGCCTTAGGAGGCATTAGTAAAATTCCTTCCTTTTTCTTTTCTTTCTTTTTTTTTTTTCTTTCTGTTTCTATTTTATTTACTTTGACCCAGGATCATCACGTGACTGAGCTGATTAGGTTCATATGAGTAGGAAAATGGTGGTGTGGGTTTATGTTTCATTTTGTGTATCTGGCTTGATTGATCATTTTGGCAGGGACAGTATGTATATTGGGAAATGCATCAGGCAGGCATAGGTAACCTCTATTCTCTTGGCAGTTTAGGAAAGTTATTAAAAAGAAGGCATCATACGTCAATTTAGCCTGCAATGGTATTTTCTTAAAGGGAAACAATCAATTGAAAGTGGTGTTAGAATTGTTTAAATTCAGGGACATTTGTGGCTCATTTACAGTTTTTATGTAGCTGCGCCAATGTTTTCCATTCCTGACAGTCCCATGAGTCATCGGCATCTTGTCAATTACAGTAGCCAACCTGTCCACCTGTGTATCTGCAAGAAATTGTCAGGTGTATGAATTTAGGAGATGTTTTGTGCCATTAGGTCAGGGAAAATACAATAGTGGCTCCAGGAAGTGGGTAAAATAATCCCTGAAAAGGCAGAAGGAAGTATCAAGTCCCTCCCCCTTGGTTTTTATTACATCCCTTCACTTTTTTCTTTTCAAAATCTGGATAATGTGCAAACTTGATATATCCAGGTTTTTAATCCCACCAAGAAAACATGGTATTGTAAGATTATTGAGCAGACAGCACTGCTCCTAATTTCCAGAAGAAATAAAGAGGGGTGGGGGTGGGGAATTAAACCGCAGAGCTGATGAGAAGACCCTAGAGGACTCAAAGCTTGTAAATGAAACACATTGTTTCCTTTAGTTTGAGTTTTTCCTTTCATGAGGAAAACTCTAAGATATACAAAAAGAGTTCTTTATGCTGGAGGCTCTTATATTGCTAATGGCTTTTGACAGTCTGTTACAGCTTGTTTAATCCAATTGAATTTTATTATTCATGTCAGTAGCAAGATAAACTAGTTGACAGAGGGAATTTTTTTCAGCCACTTGTTCATATTAATGTCTGAAAATTCAGTTGTCCGGAAAAGAAGAGATAGGGGTAGAAGAGAAGCCAAAAAACTGTCATTCTAATCCAGGATATTCCTGAAATTTAAATTAGGCTATGGAGAAAGTATCAATTGTAGAGAAAATTACTGTTAATTCTCTAAAAAACAGGGTGAAACTTTCCAGTGGAGTACACGCTACTCATCCAAATGTAGTCCTAAACAATATTATCAAACATGTCCAGCCCACTTTACACACACACACACACACACACACACACACACACACACACACACACACACACACAGACTATGATGTACTTATACTACTATGAATCTTTGTAACACATTCTCTCTTTCTTGTTTCCATGCCTTTGCACATTGTATTCTTTGTATCCTTTGCCTTCTCTGAACTTCTCAAATTTCTTTCAAAATGCAGCAGAAATACCAGCTTTCCAATGAAGTCCTCCAGGATCTCCTCACAGTTCCATAGCAATTTGCATATCCTCCTAATTCAATGTTCCTAAGCCTTTGCACACCATCATCCCTGGGATCTGGCATGATCCTATCAGCAGCTCTGACTCAGTGAGATTCTATATGAGAAAGGAGCATGGGGCAGGATGACAATGGTTTTCTCCTGTGGGGTTGAAATTCCAGGGTATGAGTGTAATTTGAAACACCCACAGGTCCCCTGCCTCATACCCACCCCTTATCAATTTTGGTATATCCACCCTTGAGTCCATGGCCTATCACTGCTCCAATTATTAGTCTTGTCATAACATCTTGTGACTATTTGTTTCCACCTCTGTCTCTGATACTACATTCATCTTTATAGTCATTGTGCCCCTTCTCCTCAGTGCAATCCTTCACACATAGTAGGTGCTCAATAAATATTTGCTCAAAGAGCAAGGGAGTGAACATATGAGTACATGAGTGGATAAAGGAGTGAGTTCCGGGACATCATAGGCAGTTAGCATCCATAATTGGTAAAGAGATGAACCAAAACATACTTACATTATCCTGTAGGGAGTGGTCTGGATAGCACTAATCTGCCAGTAGCCACCAGCCATATGTAGCTATTGAGCACCTGAAATGTGAATAATCTGAATTGAGATGTGTTGTAAGTGTAAACTCTCATACTGGACTTAGAAGACTTAGTATATAAAAAATGCAAAATATCTCAATTTTTATGTTGATTACATGTTGAAATAATGTTTTGATATATTGAGTTAAAGCATATTATTATAGTTTTTAATTTTAATTTGTCAATATACAGTGTAGTTGATTTTCATGTCCCTTTACCAATCCTCCTTTTCCTCCCTCACTCTGCTCCCTCCCCCAACCAACATCATATCTGTTCACTTGTCTTAACAAGTTCAAGAAATTGTTACGATTGCTGTGTCTTCATCCCCTGCCCACATTTGTTTGTATAATTATTTATTTATTTTTATTGGCTTTCACAAATAAGTGAGAAAATGTGGTATTTCTCTTTCTGTACNTTATTTATTTTTATTGGCTTTCACAAATAAGTGAGAAAATGTGGTATTTCTCTTTCTGTACCTGGGTTATTTCACTTGATATAATTTTCTCTTCTGCTTACATAGGAGAATGAAACTAGACCTGTGCCTCTCATCACATACCAAAATCAACTCAAAATGGATTAAAGAATTAGAAATACACCCTGAAACAGGACCTAGACAAGGATGCCCACTCTCACCACTCCTATTCAACATAGCAATGGAAGTACTAGCCAGAGCAATCAGAGAATAGAAGGAAATAAAGGGCATCCAGATTGGAAAGGATGAAGTCAAGCTGTCCCTTTTTGCAGA
>NW_007736637.1:23370-24196 GCF_000696425.1 Galeopterus variegatus
GGACCCAAAAAGCACAGGCAACTAAAGATAAAATAAACAAATGGGATTATATCAAACTAAATTTCTGCACAGCAAAAGAAACAATCAAGAGAAAAAAAACCAACAGAGAAGAAGAAAATATTTGATAAATATACATCTGACAAAGGATTAATATCCAGAATACACAAGGAACTCAAACAACTTTGCAACAAAAAAACAAAGAACCCAATTAAAAAATGGGCAAAGGAGGTAAACAGACATTTCTTAAAGGAAGATATACCAATGGCCAACAGACACATGAAAAAGTGCTCAATATCACTCAGCATCTGGGAAATGCAAGTCAAAATCACACTGAGATACTATCTCACTCCAGTTAGGATAGCTAACATACAAACTGAGAACAGTCCAAAAAGACCGAGAATGATAAGTGCTGGAGAGGTTGCAGAGAAAAAGGAACTCTTATCCACTGTTGGTGCAGTTGCGAAATGGTCCAGTCTTTCTGGAAAATGATATGGAGATTCCTCAAACAATTACAGATAGATCTATCGTATGACCCAGCAATCCCACTGCTAGGAATATATCCAGAAGAATGGAAATCATCATGCTGAAGGGATACCTGTACTCCAATGTTTATTGCAGCTCTATATACAATAGCCAAGAGCTGGAACCAGCCAAAATGTCCATCATCTGATGAATAGATAAGGAAACTGTGGTACATCTTCACAATGGAATACTACTCTGCTATAAAAAAGAATGAAATACTACCATTTGCAACAATACGGATGTACTTAGAGAAAATTATATTAAGTGAAACAATTCAGGCACAGAAAGAGAAATACCACATGTT
>NW_007736637.1:24693-30923 GCF_000696425.1 Galeopterus variegatus
ATCTACACAATGGAATACTACTCTGCTATAAAAAAGAATGAAATACTACCATTTGCAACAATACGGATGTACTTAAAGAAAATTATATTAAGTGAAACAACTTAGGCACAGAAAGAGAAATACCACATGTTCTCACTTATTTGTGGGAGCTAAAAATTAATAAATAAATAAACACACAAACAAATAAAGGGTGGGGGGAAGAAGACAGAATAACCACAAAAATTTCCTGAACTATTTAAGCCAAGTGCACAGATGTGGGGGGGTGGAGAGGAATGGATAAAGGGGCATGAAAATCTAGTACAATGTATTTTGAGGAGTAAAATAAAATAAAATAAAATTTAAAAAATATATGATTAAAAAAAACTGTTTAATGCAGAAAATAGTACATACTCTAAGTTACTTGGGAAACTTTCCCCAAGTTTGTAAGCCTCTTTAGATATAATTAAAACAGAAGTGATGGCGTGATGTCAGAAAGCTTTTCTTTTTTTACTGAAGCCAGGGGATTCAGAAGTTGGTACTGAAGTTGGTACACATGGGATTCAGATTAAACCTAAGGATCCAATTCCTGACTGCAGGGCTTTAAATCTAGTAGAATAGTAAATAGCTTGTCTTCTTTTTAAAGAGGTTTTAGAACAGAGGGGACAATTTTTGTACAAATATTTATTGAGAGTCTACTAAGCACCAGACAACTAAAACTGGTAAGAAACTATCCCAGTTCCCATGGAGTTTACAGTAAGGGATAAAGGCAGCTAATTCAAGAAGAAGTTATGACAGTTCTATGTGAGTTATGACAGTCTGATGTTTTATGACAGAGGAAATTAAGTGTATTCTACTGTCAAGGAAAAGTCTAGAAAAGGCCTTCTGGAAGAAGAGCTACCTAAAAATGTAGCGGAAGAGTGAGTGATTTTGAGTTAGGAAAAGAAGGAGTAGAAGCATTTGCTAAAGCAGTAGAAGGAGTAAAAGCTAAAGGAGTAGAAGCTAAAGAAAAGAAGGAGTAGAAGAAGGTTTGAAGCATTTGCTAAAGCAGTCGTTTCTGCAAATGAGAGCATAATGAAAATGTGGAACCAACAGAAACTCAGAGTGGCTGCAATTCAAAGGGAGGGGGTGGAACGGCACAACATGAGCCTGAAACCCAAAGGTCAGGTTGAGGAGAAAGTTGCAAGCCATGTTAAGGAATTCATAATTTTTTTTTCTAAGGAAAATAGGAACCTATTGAAGGGTTTCTTATTTTAGAAAAGTTGTCAGTGGCAACAATGCAACCAAGGGATCAGGGGCAAGTTAGGATATAGGGAAATCAAATAAGAGGCTGTTAAAGGTAGGATGGTGGCAGAGGGAACAGAGAAATGGATAGAATCAGGAGATTTTTAGAAATCAAATAGATTGATTGAAGGGAAGGGGGAAAGGGGAAAGAAGAAGAAAGTTGGGAAATGGATACAGGGGAATCAAGATGACAGATTGAGAGTGAGGCTATTTACTGAACTCAAAAACATGATTCCAGGAATTTAAGTAAATGGTTCTGTTTTCATCAAAGACTGAAAAGTACTTTAAGTGATTCAGAGCCTTTTTTGTTCAAAGTTCTCCAAGTATTTACTAGTCATTTAGTGCTGAGAGGTCACTTAATTTTTCAAGTCACCTTTCCCACAGTCCTATTTGTGAAACAACCATCTTCATTCAGACTTCAGCGATCACCCCCACTGTAGAAAGAAATCCAAGGTTTACACATTTAACATCCTGCAAAAAATCTGTGGGTAAATATTAAACCACTTAGCATAATGTGAGGAAGAAGAGATTGGGAACATTTTGAAAACATTCTCCCCTATTCTCCAGATGGAAAGTAGCCCCGCCAGCACCTTGATTTTAGCCCAGTGAGACTCACATCAGAATTCTGACCTACAAAACTGAAAATATGAGGTGTTTTAAGCTGCTCAGTTTATGACAGTTTGTCACAGCAGCAGTAGGAAACTAAAACAAGGAGGCATTATTATACCCCTAAATATTAGATGAGAAATTTTGAGTCCCAACAAAGGGGAGTTAGTTACCTCAATATACAAATACTTTGTTATATGGCACTCTCTTAGCTTGGACTAGGAAGAAGGCAATAAGATAACATTTCTGTTTGTTGTCGTTTTTAATGACATTATTATTTCTTCCACTCCCATTTCCCCAATGATGTGGAGCACTGGTTGACTACACAAACGGTCATATAACATATAACTTTAAAAACTGAAAATTGACCTGCACATAATAAAGAAATCTTCTGAGAAGTCTCCCTCATTTCTCAGTCATGGGATGGATGTTTCATACAGCTCAAGTGGCAAAAGAATCCTCCCGATTCTAGTAAAATTTTCTGTGTAAAAAGTCCAAGAATGAAAAAAGCCAATAAAAGAGAGATAGCCAAGTGAAAAAAATCTACAGAAATGATGGTGTAAATCTAGCAGAAAATGATTTAAAACTGGGAACAACATATGGATATTTTTAACCGAACTGAAGTGCCATTTTCTGTCTACTGTTTAAATCAAATAGTTGTATCTCTTGAAGTAAACCACCTTGTATTAGTGTCTTTGGCATCATAAAACAGAGCTTTAGTGTCAGTGCCAAATTCCTTAGGGGTATCAGACACATCACACGAGCATAATTCATGATTAAACCCCATAGGTGCGTTTATTAAATATTACAGTAAATCTTCACCTGTATAACTCTGAATAGTATATTTCTGTGATAAATCTTTCACCAGGCAGTGATCTAGACTGAGACTAAAATAGCCTCAAGCACCTTCATTTTTAGTACTTTGTTCCAGTAACTTTAATCTATAGCTTACTTCATAAGCAAAGTATATACTGATATATCTAATGAGGCCTAAGCCTATTTAGCTGAAAATACCATTCTGTAGGGAAAAGAAATGAAATGAAGTCAACTAGTAACATAAAAACTATGTTTAGCAACTTATTAATTTCACTTGTAAGGCTGCAAAGTGAAAAACCAAGACAACTATTGCTTTAGTTCTTTGTTCCTTATCCTAGTTCCACTGACAGGCAGCATTCAGTTGGCTCCTAGTGCTAAACTTAGGAGTCTGGCTGGGGAAGAGTTCTCAAACTGGTGGGGCTTTCCTCCACTCCACACTCTTAAGCTCTCCCTGATTCAGCAAATAAAGACTCAAGAACAGTTCTCTCACATGTGCTCAGGCCATGTATTCAAGTCCCTTAGTCATGGCCCTTCATTTCTGACTTCCTGTCTTGGATGACCTAGAAAGAATAAAGATCATGAAAAGTGTTTTTCTTCTTATACATATCAGTAATTTTATATGCACATCACAGCTACATCAGTCACCTAGAGGCACAATATTGCTGCACAACAAATTATTCCTTAAAACTCAGTGGCTTACAACAAGCATTTATTTTTACACTTGTGGATCTGTAAATGAGGTGGTTTGGCTCCTGGCTGCAGGTTTACTTTGTCTGTTCCAAGTGTTTTTGTTCTAGAGCTAAACTGATGGGGAAACAGCTATCCAAGAAAGGTTCTTCTCATGTTGGAGCACTGGAGCACAAGAGGGCAAGCAGAACCGCTCAGGCATATTTCTGGTTTCTGCTTGTGTTACCAACATCCTACTGGCCAAAGCAAATTACATGTTCAAATCCAAAATTGAAGAGTAGGAAAAAATACATTTTACTTACATGAGGGCAAAGTTGGGGAGGAAATGATATCAATCTGTCATGGGACAATGAAGAATTGAGACCGAGAATTCAATCTACTACAATGGCCCATATCCATAGGATATGTTGGTCAACCAACTCCTAGTGGGAGTGGGGTACAGGAGGTTGAAAGAAAGCAAACTACGGTTGGAGTAGCTATGAGTTCTCAGCAATAAATCAAGTTACACAATTCCAAATTTAGATAATGTTAGAGAGTTTCACTTGCTAACACCTTTAATTCTTGCATTTTTAGCATAATTATAATGCATTCACACCTCTTTCTACTGTTACTCTCCCTATTTCCCACCTGTGTAGATATTCTGTTACTAGCACTGCAGTATATAAAAATAGCTCTAGGTCTGGTGTTTGAAAGTCTTGGATTTTAGTCACAGATCTATCATGCACTTGCTAAGTAGCCCAGAGCAAGTCCTTTGGTGTTTCTTGGCTTATTTTCTCATCTTTAAATTGTGATAAAATCAGTGCTTTGGAGTTCTTGCAAATATTAGACATCACACATGTATTACTTCTGGCACAAAGTGAGGGTCAAAAAAATGGGAACTGATTTTCTTATAAGTCCTTAGATCTCCTTCCTCTCTCTCTCTCCTTTCACCCAGCATCTCACCACAGAAATGTTTTTGGCTTGTTTACTCAGAATGATCAGTGAAGATCAATGACCATTTGGGGCCGTGACCTTGGGGAGTATCAGGAGCACACCATCTGGAGAACTTCTGCACTGATTGGCAAGTCCCTGGCTTTGCCCTCATTCCTCTTCTAGAACTCAATATTCTGTGTTATATCTTAGAGGAAATACACGTGTGGAAATTCAAGCAGGTTAGTGTCTAGTTGAACAATCAGTTTCCAACTAGGCCACAAAGAAAGACATCCCACCCCCTGCCAGGGTGCTTAAGGTCAATAGGGTTTAGAAGCTATAAATATTCCTTTATCAGAAGAGACCTCACCTCAGACTTGATATTAACCCTACTCCAGCTTCCTTATATGTATCATAATTATAATTTACTGATAAATTGTCTAATTAACTGACTAACATACAACATAACATTCTATTTCAAGAAGGTAAGGTGCATCTCTCTTTTTCACCAGTGTATTAGTACTCGGCATGGCAGATGCTATATAAATATTTGTTACATAAATCAACAAAAGAATTATGACTAAACCTGAATTTTAAACAAACTGGAAGACATCCTAATTAAATACAAACTGAGCACGTTACTTTTACTTCCCAGCTCAAAATACATTTTATTATGCTCTTACATATCGTCTTTAAGCTGTTTTTTGTTTTCAGATAATTGTCAATCCTAGGCCTTAATATTTGATTTATAATAAACTACTCTTAAAGACTTACTGTGTAATAGCCGAATTTTCTACTTTGTATGCACGCCGCATTTAGGGGTTAAAGAGGAGGTCATTATAATATAACCACAGTTTGATCTTTAAATAATTGGACTTTAACTTATAATTCTCATAAAATAATATAATTGCACTTAGACTTATTTATCTTTATTGTACTTTTTTTAGAATAAAAAGACAATCATTTAAAGGGATTACCATAAAATAACACTTCAGAATTTGAACTGAATTAGCAGTTCAAGGACTCCCAAGGAATTCAATAAACTATGAAGGAAGTTATGTGTGTGTGGACATAATAGATACAATGTATTCTAATGTTAATATAAATACATATGTAAGTCATAACTATATATAATATACTTAACATATAACTATAATATTTTATGTATAGTTTTATACATAATGTGCATACAATGCAAAAGTATAAATTAGTTTTAAACAATGCATAAAACTTTGTGGAAAGGTTTCTAAATGGCATGATTTTTATTCTAATTCAATGAATTTAATTTAAAAATATTTAGAAAACTATAAGAAAGAAATGAAACCACTTATAATGGGGATGTTCCTATAATCCTCATTGCCAATATCCAGGAAAAAAGAAGACTTATTAAATTTTTGGTGTACTTCTTTTTTTTTCTTTGTGAAGATATACATAAAGAGAGAGAACTAACAAAACTGAAGTCACACTACATAAACAATTTTTCTCTCTGTTTCTTTCATTCAACATTACACATTATATAGTAAGCATATCTTTCAAAAGTATTTGCATCTTTTTATAGCATCTTATATAGCATCCTATACTATGTACTTACCCAACCCTATAATGTTGGACATATAAGGTGTTTAAAAATTTCTAATATTATACATAAGACAGTCACAATGGTCTGCTGCTACCTACTCCATCCTACCCAAAAGCTGACTTCAGTCTAACTAGTAGTAAAGCTTGTTTTCACCAGATTTCCAAGCCAGGACAACTGGTGGTCAGTATCAAACTGTAGATTGGCTGTTCTTTAGCCAGATACCCATGCCTAATTGAACCAGTCAGGGTCAACAGAGATCATAATGTTCACGGGGCAGAGAACAGTGCCAATCAAAGTGTGGTACAAGCAGTAGTATTCAACAGTAGGCTAGGCGGTTTTAGGTGGTACCTGAACACAGGAATAGTTATGTGTT
>NW_007736637.1:31614-32924 GCF_000696425.1 Galeopterus variegatus
AGCATTTCTGGCAGAATGAGTGATGAGTACACATATCCAACAGAAAAAGCAAGCCGGATGTATTCCAGGAAGCAGAACCAGGCAGCTGGGCTTGAACAGAATGAGTAAGGACGAGCTGGTAAAGATGAGCTCAGGAAGGTGGTTCAGGAGCCAGATCACAATGTGTGGTTTCAATACATGCATATGCTGTACACTGATTCACTGAGGGCAGATAGAACAGCTTTGTACCTGTTAATCCACCACTTCCCCTCCCTCCCTTCCTGGCCTATGATAACCATTATTCTACTCTCTACTTCTGTGATAACCACTTTGTTTTTCGGGTTTTTTGTTTGTTTGTTTGTTTTAGATTTCTACATATGAGTGAGATCATGCATGTCTTTCTGTANGTTTCTTTCATTCAACATTACACATTATATAGTAAGCATATCTTTCAAAAGTATTTGCATCTTTTTATAGCATCTTATATAGCATCCTATACTATGTACTTAACCAACCCTATAATGTTGGACATATAAGGTGTTTAAAATTTTCTAATATTATACATAAGACAGTCACAATGGTCTGCTGCTACCTACTCCATCCTACCCAAAAGCTGACTTCAGTCTAACTAGTAGTAAAGCTTGTTTTCACCAGATTTCCAAGCCAGGACAACTGGTGGTCAGTATCAAACTGTAGATTGGCTGTTCTTTAGCCAGATACCCATGCCTAATTGAACCAGTCAGGGTCAACAGAGATCATAATGTTCACGGGGCAGAGAATAGTGCCAATCAAAGTGTGGTACAAGCAGTGGTATTCAACAGTAGGCTAGGCGGTTTTAGGTGGTACCTGAACACAGGAATAGTTATGTGTTTGTTTTTAATGAACAAGAAAATAATATCTATAAGGTAATCTCTGCATGAATATTAACATCAGTTTTAGTGATGACATTTCCTTCACTTACTGAACAAATATTTATTGAGAATCTCCTACATAAGCATTGCAGATGCCACTATAAACAAGACAGATAAAATTTCTATCCTTAGGAGACCTATATTCTAGCAAGAGAAACAAATAATAAAATAAACAAACAAATATTTAATTTAACTTCATCTAGTGATGAGTAATATGGAGGAAATAGAAAGTAAGGGAATAGAAAAATGACTGGGCAGCCTTGGCTTCGCTTTACGTAGGGAGGTCTAGGAGCTTCTTTTCATAGAAGGTAACCCTTCTACGAAATAAGGAAATGAGCCTTGCGAAGATCTAGGGGAGAAGCATTTCTGGCAGAATGAGTGATGAGTACACATATCCAACAGAAAAAGCAAGCCGGATGT
>NW_007736637.1:34301-35304 GCF_000696425.1 Galeopterus variegatus
ACATGGGAGTCCAGGTGTCTCTTCAATATATTGATTTCATTTCCTTTGGGAATCACATTAGACTATTTTCTGTTGCTTGTAACAGAATGTCTGAAACTGACTGATTTATAAGAAATGAAATTTATTTCTTACAGTTTTGGAGGCTGGGAAGTCCAAAGTCCAGGGGGCACATCTGTTTAGGGCCTTCTTCTTTGTGGGGGCTCAATCCATTCATGACGGCACAATCCTCCTGATCCAGTCACCTCTTAAAGGCTTCACCTTCCACTATCATATTGTGGGTTAAGTTCCAACATGAGCTTGGGGTACATTCAAACCACAGCAGGTATATACCCATAGAGGAATTGCTGGTTCAAAGTAGTTCAATTTTTAGTTCTCTGAGAAACCTCCATTCTGTTTTCCACAATAGCTGTATCAATTTACATCCCCACTAACAATGTAGGAGAGTTCCCTTTTCTCTGCATCTTTGTCAGAATTTGTTATATTTTGTCTTTTTGATAATAGTCATCCTAACAGGTATGAGGTGATATCTCATTGTGGTTTGATTTGCATTTCCCTGATGATTAGTGATGCTGAACATTTTTTCACATATTTTTAGGTCACCCCATTTCTCACCATATACAAAAATCAACTCAAAATGGACTAAAAATTTAAATGTAACATCTAAAACTATAAAACTATTAGAAAAAACTAGAAAACTTAGGGGAAGTGCTTCAGGACATTGGTCTGGGAAAAGGTTTTAAGGTTAAGACCTCAAAAAGCACAGACGACAAAAGCAAAAATCGACAAATAGGACTATATCAAACTAAAAAGCTCTTGTACAGCAAGGGAAACAATCAATAGAGTAAAGAGACAACCTGAAGAATGGAAGAAAATATCTGCAAACTATTCATCTGACAAGGGATTAAGATTTAGAATATGCAAGGAACTCAAACAACTCAACAGCGGGCCGGCCCGGTGGCGCACTGCTACAGTGCGCCGCTTGCGAGCGCGGTGGCGCTCCCAC
>NW_007736637.1:35881-43717 GCF_000696425.1 Galeopterus variegatus
GAGGGTTGCGATCCGTTGCTGGACACGAAAAAAGACAAAAAGGAAAAAAAAAAAAAAACCAACTCAACAGCAAAAAAAACCAAATAATTCTATTTAAAAATGGGTGTAGGACCTGAGTAGACATTTCTCAAAAGAAGACATGCTGGTGATTTTGACAGAACAAATTTAGGAGAGCGGCATGGACAAAATCCTGACTGGGTTAAAGAGGTAAGAAGTGAGCAAGTGTAAGAGCTAGTACAGAAAATTTCAAGAAGTCTTGCTTTAAAGACAAGAAATGCAGCTGGAGCCAGAGTGCTGTGAGAAGTCTAGGGAAGGTAGGTTTCTGTTTGATTGAGATGGGAGGCCTCTGCGTGCTGATGGAAATGACCTATAGTGTAAGAGGGAAGAGTCTGTGCAGGGAGAATGAACAACTGCAGGAGGAGAGCCTTGTGCAGGTAAAAGGATGGGGCTCAGAGTGCAGACATTGTCCTTAGCTGCTTTGTGACCAAAGAGAAGACAGAGCACATGGGTATGGAGCAAGGAGGTTGGTAGATTTGGTAAAGGGAAAAGGAAGTAGTTCTTTCTGTTTTCTTCTATTTTCTTAGTGAAATAAAAATCAACATTATCAGTTGAAAGTAAGGACTGGGAGGGAGTGTTAGAGTTTTGAAAAGAAAGAAGATACAATAGTCAACCAGAAAAGTGGGTGGGGAACTGACCAAAGAATTCTAGCAAAATCTTCCTACAGTGTTGAGGACCCACTAGAGATTTTTGGCGATACATGTAAAGTAAACGTGTTTTTCTCTCATCCCATTTAGCTGCATGAATGCAGACGTGGATTAGGAAGAGTTGAATATAATCAGAGTTTAAGGTTTTCTAGGGAAGTACAACGGAGAAGGATGAAAAAGTTGAGGGTGTGTGCAATGGAGTTACAGTGACAAACCATGTAAGGAAAGAAGTAAAGGCAGAAATGATTAGGGGAAGGGTCAGGGGTTGGATGGTGGATGTTGGATGGTGGTGCACTCGAGTGAGGGCGCAGGAAGAGATGCTGTGGATATCAGAAAATGGATGATGGAAAACAAGATAGTGGAGGTTACTGAAAATGACAAAATCTAGGGTATGACTGTGGAAGTAGATGAACATGATGATGGTGGAAGGGGAGAAGAGGAAGAGATGTTGGAATGAGAAGGTCAAGGGACTAAAAAGCCTCACTGTGGAATTATCTTCTAAGTAAATAATTCTGAATCCTGCCTGCACATTCAGATCATGGGGCGGGGGGGGGGGGGGGGGGAGAGAGAGCGCAAAACAAAACAACAAAACTTAATGCCTAAAACTTACCTTGACTAAATAAATCAGTACCTCTGGGGCAGGATTGAGTACAGGCAATTTTTAAAAACATCCCCAGATGATTCAAATGTGCAGCCAAGTTTGAGAAACAATGATATACATAAATATTGAAGTCATCAAAAAGGATGACAGGAGCCTTGGTGAGGGAAAGTGCAGTGAGCAATTCGCTAAAACCTTCCATTGTGAAGTGGAATGGAAGATAGGAGATGAAAGTGGTCTAATATAACCTCAAGGGAACTGGGGTTTCTGAAGGAGAAGCAACAATGAGAAATAAGGAGAATTTTATTCCCATCTTCCGGGACTGAAAATGGGGGTTGTGGCAGCAAGAACAGCCACCACCTGGAAGGGCGAAGGAAAGCAGGATATGGGGCAGGGAGACGGGGTTGAGCCAGGGCTTAGAGAAAGAAGGGGAAGGTATTGTTCAGAGAAGCATTAGAAGGTAAACGAGATTTTGCTGCTCAAGCCCTGAGTTCCAACATTGGAAGGGACTGCGGTTTTGGACGGAATGAAAGTTTGGGTCAGATAAAGAGATACACAGAAGTGTATAGACCAGAGTCCTTTTGATTACCTGGGAGGCTTGGACTTCTGGTGGTGACTAAGGCCAGTGAGAGTGTGAGACATGATGATTAGTGCCATGGTCTGTTAGGAAAAGGTGGAAAATCAATTCTAAGTACAGCTTCCTTCTTGGAATAGTGTGCTGGGCAGTATGCAATGATAAGCAGGTGGGGAGCCCGGTGGATGGGCTGGTGGGGAGCAAGCCTTAAGGCTCTAAAGCCCTTGTAAATTGGGCTGGGGGTAGCATCAAAGGGGTGTGTGGGGGGTAACAGTCTATGACTGTAAACTGTAAACTGAGAACCTCCCTCAAAATTTCTTTTTTTTTTTTTTGTCTTTTTCCGTGTCTGGCAACAGTTCGCAACCCTCAGTGTCGCCCCCGTACCGGACCGGGACCGGCAACAGGATTGCAACCCTCGGTGTTGCCCCCGCACCTCGCTCAGCCAGTGAGCGGGAACCGGTCTGTATGTGGGATCCGAACCCTCGAAGGGAGCGCCGCCGCGCTTCCCAAGTGGCACACTAGCGCAGTGCGGCACCGGGCCGGCCCCTCCCTCAAAATTTCTGACACAAGCAGTTAAATGGTCTGAATCTCAGGACTTACCAAATTATGTTGCAATCATCTATTTACGTGTCTGTCTACAACTAGGCTTTAAATTGCCCCAGTCAAAACCTATTCCTACTTATCTTTTTACCCCCAGCGCCTAGCCCAGTGTCTGGTATACAGTAGGTGATTAATATATGTTTGATGTCCTGAAATTAACTGCTTAGACAGCCAAAGACGGGGTTCTATTGTGCTAGGGTGAAGTAACTAAATGAGGCAAATTTTTTTGTGAGTGTTTCTGGATTGCAACCTTACTAGGCTGAAACTATTGCTAAGTACACTCACATTTCTAACCACAAAGAGCACTTTAGTTTTTATTGGTTAAAAGAATTAAATTAAAATAGTTTCTGCCGGGAATTGATGCAATAATATATGTGTGAAAGTGTTATATTAAGAAATCAATATTTCCAGCTTGCACTAAGCACATTAGGCATCCCCTTAATTTAAAAGTGTAAACAGATTAATTTCATGAAAAGAAAAGATAAATTAGATCAGCTAACCCAAGGAGACAATAAGATTTCAGCATTGCCTTTATTGCTAAACTTTTTGGTCTATTTGGGACACAGATTTTTTTCCCTTTCTTGGAGTTTGTTGTTTGGAATTGGGGCAATCTAACAAAAAGTGAAAAACAAAGAGACTCTTTCCTCAAAGACTCTGCTATCTGCTCTCAGCTTCTTGTTTGTGGTATATTAAGTAGAATCCTTATATCCTTGTATTTCTCCCTTATTTATAATTATTATCTCAAAAATTCAAATACCAGGTATTAATCTAATGTGATGGTTTGCAACATATTATGCAGCATATCAAGATAAATCCCAAAGTTAAGTATTTGTTTATGAGAAGAAAAATAGAAAACAAGATTAACTTATCTGGATGCAACACAGAGGTGATAAAAAAAGATTCAAAGGAAAATATTCAATTTGCAAAAATTTGTAAAATCACAAATACGTTAAATCACAAAACTACAATTGATAGGAAAACTATTTTCATCAAATGTGAAAAAGAGTTAATAGCTATATTCAAGTGTATGAGAAAACAATCCCAATAGTTGAGTGATCAAATGATATGAATAATGACTTCACTCAAGAAAAGATAAAAATTGTAAATAAAATAAACACAAAACGCCAAAAAATCAAAATATTAGTTTATATCTATCAAATGGTAATACAAATGGTGGTGAGGATTTGCTGCGAAATATTCACACAATACTTGTGATATTGTTGTATCTCAGGAAACATTTTGGAAAGTTAAATTGAAATACCATTTTTATTAAAATTTACATTTTATCTTTAGCAGTTTGATTTCCTAAGTAAAAAAATCAATAGAGCCAATATAAAATGTCCCAAGATGTTTATTGTGGTATTATTTATGACTGTAAAAATAGCAGTAGAAACATCCTGTACAAATGCCAAAAAGAGTATAGTTACTGCAAAAGGTACGTGGAATTCTAGGACTACTGTAGTAAATGACAATGTAACAACTTCATGGAGCTATTAAAAGTAATATTTATGAAGTCTACAGAGCCACATTAAAAAGATATTAAGTGCAGATAAATTTTAAAAAGTTTAAAACTGTCTGTGCACTGAAATTACACCCAATTAAGATATATGGAATTTGGACTAAGATTAAAAGAGACTAGATTTTTTTAAAAAATAATTATTTCAAAATTGATAATAGTAGTAGCTAATGTGGCAAGCACTATTGTAATTGCTTTGTATATTAAATCTACTGTAATCCTCAAACAACCTTATTAAGTAGGTACTATTAATATCTCAATATCATAGGTAAGGAAATTGAAGCACAAGGAGATTTAATAAGGTTTTTCAAGGTCACTCAGCTACAAAGGGGCAAAGGCAGAATCCAAACCTAGGCAATCTGGCCTCGTGATGATAGAACTATGGATTATTTCGTTTCCAAGCTGTCCTATATTATGGCTGACATATTGCTTAAATTATTTTAAATAGATGGAATTTTCTGTAAACTTTTCCACTCAGAAATAGCTAAAGGTATGGAAAACATATCTCTATAGTGCACTGCTAAATTTCTGGGTCATTTCTCTAACTCTTTGAGGATTATTTAGTTGAAAAAACACATGGGAAAACAAGGATTAGCACCCCAGTCCTAGTATCATTCCCAATAGACCAGTTTTGGCTATAAGTTGATTAAGGAGGAGTTAATACAGCCAGCTCTCAGGAACAGTCAGCTATATCATGTGAAAGATTACGATCAGGTGTTCTCATTTACCTGGTGAACACGCTGCACTCTACTGCAGGTGAACACTCCCACACTGGAGGAAAACAAACAAAACCAAACCACAATCAAATTATAGAAAATAATGCTTTTCTTCACTGCACAGGCACAGGTTAGAAAACAATGTTACAACAGTTGTGTTTTTTGTTTGTTTTTGTTTTGTTTTTTCCTTTTATAAATAAAAGCCTGCAGGAAATTCTACCTAGTGCATTTTTACCAGGTGACATACTAATCTCTTTTGCTTTTACTCAAGAACAAAGGTAAATCTGAGTCTCATCCTGCACATATACTCAGTTTAGATTTCTTTTAGGAAGATAATCCACTGGTTTCTCTTCCATAGTGAGGGACCACAGGATTTGACATTTTCAGTAGATCGCAAATACCAGTTCATCACTTCATACTAGTCCTCTTTTCTAACTCATTCCTAAGAATCAATATTCTTTAAAAAAATTTTTTTAAGTATACATACATACTAATATTTAAATATTTCAGGGACTTTTACTGCAAGTTTTTAGCAATAATTAAAGAGAACTGAGACCTAAGAAGGAAACAACAAATACACAAAGACTAATTCCCACCTAAGACAACTCCATTGATGTATCTTCAGGTTGGAAACTGCTTTTAATCTCTGGGAGCAGTTGCAACTGTTTGGATTTCACTTTTTTTTCTTTCTTAGATTTTACCTTGGTGACCTGCACAATGTACAAGATAGGTGGAAGGAAGTCACTAATTTACCCTCTCAACCCACTACCAAGGAAATACTTAGAGGTGAGGCTCTAGAAATGCTGGTCAGTCATGAAGAGTCATGACTGACCAGTAGTTAGACGACATGGTTTCTGGGATAGGATGAAGGTGTCAGTAGCCAGAGCCAGGTCTAAACTTTGCTAATGCTTCTCAACTTTGTATAAGTAATTTCGACTATCAGTTCTGCTTTCTCTTAGTGGCCAGATGAAAAGAGTGAAGATTAAAACCTACTCCTTGGCATATTTGTGTAACATTTTGAATTCTCCTAATGGAATTTTTTTTCTGTAAAGTGCAAAACACTAAATTGCATTAATTATCGATACTATGCTGAGGAAAATTAGATACTTATTTTTACATATATATAATTTATAATAAAATAAATTCAATATATACAAAGAGGCATTGCTATATTGAGGGAGAAAATTTATATATAATATGCATGGTATTACATATTATTTAATAATATATATAAATTATATAACTGCCATTTAAGATTTCCCTTAAAAAAATCCATAGTGCCTTAAATTTATTTTTAAGAAAGTGGGTCTATTTGAAAAAGGCATAAAGAAAGATTTCGTTGAGACAAAGATGTTTTGGAAATAAACTGATTCCGTACAAAGTTCATAACACTTACTTTGAACAAATTGGTTTGGAAAGATTTCTCAGACATCACTTTTAACAGCTTAAAGTGTGTTTTTTTCAGTCAGTGTTTTTTGTTTTCCTTAAAGTGAGCATGAAGTGGAATGACTGGGAAGTACATGCTGCCTGGCATGGGAATGGGATTTTACTTCTTTGAAGCTGAAGAAGTTTTGCTAAGATTTAATTTCTATGTAAGACGGAAGGTTAGAATATATTCACCTCTAGTTGGTCTTGTTCAGCTATAAGATCCCTTTTCAGGAATTATTTCTAGGGCATTTTCAACAAAAACTTTGCGGGAAAACTATACTCTCATTTCCTTCTTTCCAAAGACTGGTTGTTTGAATCCACATTCAGGTCAGAACTAATTGCCTCTTTTTCTGGGCCATAAGCTCCCCGCTGTAGCCCTCAAGTACACTCTTGCATCACACTGCTTTGAATTACAATTATTTGTTCACAGGTTGGTTTCCTCCACTAGAATCTAAGCTCCTTGTGTGCCAAAATCTGTGTCTTATTCATTCAAGTGTACCCTATAGCTAGAGTGCCATATAATTTATTGTTCTATCTAGGACAATTTTGAAAGTGAAAAGTTTAGGGTTTAATAAATACCATCAGAACAATAGGTGTAAACCTGAATTGGCCCAAACAACATGGGCCATGTGGTCATCCCACCCACAGGCTTCCACAGAAGGCATGGTGTAAGTATGAGTGTAATCTCTGGCCTCTGGCAGATTTGGTCTGAACCTGATTCTGACACTAGCACCTATTTGAACCTGAGCAGGCCACTTATCCTCTCTAAACCACAGTTTCCTCGTCTGTACAATGGTCATAATATGAGTACTACTTTGAGAATTAAATGAGAGAATGTATAAGACATGCTTAGCTCCATATCATGTTATTATATATAGCTGAAAAAACAAAAACAAAATAAAACCTTGCTGAATCCTTCAATTGAATCAAATCTCTTCCTTTTCTTCTAATGTTTAACTTTTCATTCAACTCTTATTGTCTCTTCTACCTGATCTTCAGGTAGCTCTTCTTCCTTTCCATTTTCCTCTGGAATTGCTTTAGGGCTGAATTCACGGGTTTTGTCTTTCTATTTTCTTTTCTTTTTTTGGTGGGGAATATGTTTCAACTCATTCATTCAATGAGCATTTGCAGATTTCTATTTTCTTTTCTTTTCTTTTTTTGGTGGGGAATATGTTTCAACTCATTCATTCAATGAGCATTTGCAGAGGACCTTTTGTATGCTCAAGGTGGTAGTGGACATGTGTGCCAAGAAGTCTTTTTCGTTGTTGTTTTTATTTTACTTTATCCCTTACTGTACCCTTGTTTTTGTCTCTTTCTAGTTTTTCTAATGCTTCCTCTGAGTAACTTGTTCTGAAGTGTTTATTTCCCATGTATGCTAGCCTGGCATGTATACAACCTTGAATTCTTTGAGTTGAAGTCTTATGGCCATGCTTAAAAATGACCCCCAGATTGGCACAGCTCCAGGGAGATTGGGATGCCAGTTTAATCAGCCAGGCATTCATCCGCGTGGTCTGCACCTACAGTTATGAACAGCTGAACCAACCATATGTATGTGTTGTGGTCCCTTCATAATTCTCTAATCGTGACCTGGTCCTCTCCAGTCTCATCACCCTGGTTTCTCTGAGGATGAGTGAAAATGTGCTTGGGGTATGGCTTAGTTTGGCTCACTTGCCCCAAACTCCAAAAAAGCTACAGAGTTC
>NW_007736637.1:43937-45292 GCF_000696425.1 Galeopterus variegatus
TGCTTGGGGTATGGCTTAGTTTGGCTCACTTGCCCCAAACTCCAAAAAAGCTACAGAGTTCCCAGTATCAGACCTCCTTTTGTTATCTACCATCAGTAATTTTAGTGATAGTATGTGCAGGTACCACTAACTAGCAATTTATGGATGCTCAAGTTAAAAAAAAAAATGAACCACCTCAACCAACTCATTGAATGAAACAATAAATTCACCTTTTAAGGAATAAGGTAACTTATGATTCCCTTTCCATTCCTCACACACCATATAGACCAGAAAACCTGTTGTGGGTTTATTTAATGTTAATAAGGCATCAATAAACTTCAGGCTTTTCCTTTTCTCATCACTGAACATTTGTGGACCTAATACAGGTATTCTGTAGAATACACCCATGCCAGAGAATGCAATGAGAGAAAAGCTATATGATGTCAGCCCAACCCACAGACTGGTACAGAAACCAATTGGTAAATTATAGCCTGTCACTTTCAACAAGTAAGCTAAGAGAACATAACAGAAATTTGAGCAGCTCTGGGTTTTCTGTCTCTTAACAATACAGTTCAGAGAAACTGTACAAAATATGTATTGAAATGCATGCATTTTAACTTGTCAAATATGAGAATCTGGTAACTATTTTGTTGTAAAACACTCTTACCTCATTTGGGGTTTTCTAGGAGATAAGATTTTGGAATTTAAGAACATAGCTTATAACTCAAAACTCGAAACAATAAAGAAGAATGTGGTGTAAGAGACAGAAAAGGGTGGGAATCATTCTATAATTTTGTAGCTAATTTATAACACTTCCAGATGTCAAGCACCGCACCTTATTTTTACCAAATCACAGATAAATATGAAGCGTCACCTGCACCGCAGATCTGCCCCCTATAGTCAGCTGGCCAGGCTGCCACTGGGGGTGCAGAGTGCTTATGCCTGGAGCCGCAGCCCTCTCTCAGCCCCTCATATAATAGTTTCTCACACCCCACTTTACTGAGGGTGTGATAGGAAAGAAAGGCAAAGAACAGTTGTTGGTAACTTGTAATATATCAGAAAATGTTACATGTTCTATTTCGTTAAATCCTGGGGCAGTTATTATTATTATGCTGGTTTTATAGATAAATGTGAGTTGTGAGTCTTGATAAAACAGACTCAACAATGAACAAATGAATGTGTCGAAGGGTGAAAACTTGCCCAAGGTCACTCATCTGAAATCAGTACCTTTGTCTTTACACCCAGTGACCTTTCCACAATACTGAGCTGCCTCCCACAGTGTCTGTCTACATCTGTACCCCTCCTCCAAGTATTTGCAATAGCAATAGACCCCCTAAAAGCAGAGAACATTTGGCAAAGAAATTTTCACAATGCAG
>NW_007736637.1:45830-46529 GCF_000696425.1 Galeopterus variegatus
GCAATAGCAATAGACCCCCTAAAAGCAGAGAACATTTGGCAAAGAAATTTTCACAATGCAGGTGCTCCACATTTGTTCAATGGAAATTAGATATAACTTACAAGTTGAAATTTGGTTTCTCAGAAATGAGCATAGCTCAGTAGTGGAGTCTTTCTCCCCTCTCCAACCTGTGTCATGCAGATCAGCCTGTGCCTTGATGCAATGTTAATTTTATATGTTATCTTGGCTAGGCTGTGGTGCCTGGCTGTTTGGTCAAACACCAGCCTATATGTTATTGTGATGGTGCTTTTTAGATTTGACTGACATTTATGTCAGGAGACTTTGAATAAAGCAGATTATCCTCCATAATGTGGGTGGGCCTCATCCAGTCAGTTGAAGTCCTTACGAGAAAAGACCAAGGCTCCCCACAGAAGAAGAAAATCTGCCTCCAAACCACCTTGATACTCAAGACCGCAACATCAATCCTTCCCTGGGTCTCCAGACTGTCAATCTGCCCTGCAAATTTCAGACTCAACAGCCCCCACAGATATATAGATAGAGATATAGAGATATAGAAATGTGCATCTACGTATATGTATGTATATGTGTGTATATATGTATATCTCTACATCTATATCTATATATTTGTGAGGTCTAAGTCTGAACACACACACACACACACACACACACACACACACACACACACACACACACACACAC
>NW_007736637.1:46623-52419 GCF_000696425.1 Galeopterus variegatus
TATAGATAGAGATATAGAGATATAGAAATGTGCATCTACGTATATGTATGTATATGTGTGTGTATATATGTATATCTCTACATCTATATCTATATATTTGTGAGGTCTAAGTCTGAATACACACACACACACACACACACACACACACACACACACACACACACACACATTCTATTGGTTCTGTTTTTCTGGAGAATCCTGACTAATAAACCTAGCATAGCTCTCCTGATAGGAACCGACCAGTGTTTTAACAGAAGGCCAGAGAATGAGAATAGAATTAGTTCATTCCCCTTCTCATGATTAACCTCCCTGTCCCCCCACTTCCTGGACTAAAAGGAAGTGGGTGTGAGATGCTTCCTGAACATCAGCATCATTCTGCACTCTCATCTGAGCAAAGTTGCTTCTGTCCTGCCTCTACTACCCCCCACCCCAGGGACCGGAACCACAAGTAGGAAAGCCCTGGGTTTATTTGTATGTATCCAAATAGATCATGTATCTTAACTGCAATTTAAGTTGCATGCCTTTCCTCCAGAAAGCCATGGATTATCTGGCGATGAGCGGTCATCTCTACTAGCAAGAACGGGTTTTAGATAACAAAGCCCACTCTGCCTGAAATACTCTGCTGCCACTCTGTAAATCTTGTTTTGTACTGCCCCCCCACCCCCACTGAAATATACGCATTTCCTTCAGCCCTTTTCTAGATGTGTTAAGATCTGATTTTGTTTCTTCATTATCACTTCTAAGGAGACCATCTGTTGTTGATCCTTTAAAAAGCTGCAAGACTAGGATAAGTTTTTCTCCTAAAATTCTAGACCCTTTGCATACCATTAAAAATAAAAATACTACAGACTTGACTGGAAGATAGATCACTTCTCCATAACAAGATTAAAGGTTACAATTTTCAAAAAATGGATTCTATTTTCTAACAAAATCTAATAGTAAAATCCAATGATATTCAATTACCCTTGAATGTGCCCAGCTACTGCTTATGATAAAACTTTTGTTAAAAGCTGAAAACAATTTAACATGTTGTCCTTCACTTCATCCTGCACTTAAAAATGCAAATCAGATCACAGTAGAATCTCCTGCTTAAAACACTTCAATGCTCTGCGTGTCCTGTAGAATAAAATCAGAACTCTTTAGAGCGTAATATAAAGATCAGAGATTCCAATGTTCACAGGATTGGAGGTAAGGATAGAGACTGATGGGAGGAGGAGAGTCTGGGACAAACTGAGCAGTGTACATGTCATTCATTGACACTGTCCTGGAACTGGAGAACAACATTTGCAGATGTCCCAAATTTTCTAGAAGGCCCCCAAATCCAGAATTTTCCATGTAAAAGTTTTAAATGTTCATGTTTCTTTTTAAAATTATGCTGAAGGAGCCAAACAAAACCCATCTAATTTCAAAATTCAGCCCATAGGTCCCTGTTTGCAATGCTGAACTCTGACCTCTGTCCACATGCCCCCTTAAATATGTACCCCATTTTCTGATCATATTCTAATAATGCAACTCTGTAAATGTAATGCAATGGTTCCCACTTTGGTACCTTCAGTCAGGTGTTCCCCATCCCTGCCTTCACCCATATCATCCAAAGCCCCTCCTTGCCCCCTTTTCTTACCTGCAAATACATAGTCGTATTACATGATTCAGCTTAAGCGACTTTCTACAAGGCATCTCTCACCTCTACCCAGGCCAAACTCACCATATTTTCTTTTGTACCCACCTATCCCAAACTCTATATAACCTACTTGTTAACCCTATAATATTTTGCTATTATTTACCTGACTCCTCCTAAAAGACCCTAAGCTCCCCAAAGGCAGGGACAGTATCTTATCAATCTCTGTGTTCTGAGCGTATAATATAGTATCTGGTGCTGCATCACCATCATCAACACGTATACCATTTATCATGTTCCTAGTACTTTACAAGCATTAACTTGAACTCTCACACCAACCCTGTATAATCATCCTAATTGTACAGATGAAGAAACTAAAGCACAGAGTGTGACAAGATTCAACACACCAAATTGTCAGAAACCACAATTCTAGATCATGCTTCTCTACCATATTTCCTCCCATATGGAGCAGTGTTATTCTTCGGAAATAAAATTAAATCTTAGAGTTATTTCCTAGTAGTTGACTTTCTTAAGTATCTTTCACTTGCTAAGCAAATAGAAGAGCTCAGAGATAATTTTGCCAAGAATGATTTTATTGAAATAGTGGTTTTCAAAAACTCTAAACCCACCCAGCCTTCCTGAATTCACCTGCCCTTGATTTAGTCTTGGTAAAAAACAGAGTGCAGCCTGACCCAGTGATAACCCCATTAGGCAGTTTCTTTTGGTGCAAACAGCAATTTAAGCAAATATGCCCTTTTGTTTTTTCTAGTGCTCTTCGTTATTATAGTAAAATCCAAGTTGGTCTTCATGTGGAAAATCAAAGAGCCAAAGACAGGGAGACTTTTCATTATACACAGAAATGCAATGAAATGCTTTTTATTCCCATTTAAGAAGTTATTACTTATCTGCATGACTAAGGAAGGGGAAGTCTAAAAAGAAACTAAGTGCTAGACTGGCCTCTGCTCCTTCACCTACATGGAAGTTTCACAGGCGTGTTTGAAGTTTCGGGTCAAGTGCTGTCACTCAAAAACCAGTGAGTCTGCATTTTCCTTTGCACTACAAGCACTCTAACTACAGACGTTGTTTCTGTTTTTATCTGATTTTAAGTATCCAACTAAAGTAGTTAAATGTTTAGAAAAAGTGAAGACTAGACAAAACATAAGAGAAGTTGAGGTTCTCTGTTGACACTTAAATAATGTAGCCAAGGGCAACGCGGGAAATCATTTGGTGCTATTAATCAGTAATCAAAAAGCATTGTGTCTGTGTGCAATTGTTTTTCTCTTGGCTAACATCTCTGATTTAATTGATCATTGAAAAATCTGATAAAAGAACATTCTGAAAGTACATGGTAAAATCTAAGTGATTTCCATCAATTACAGCTTACCTTTTTGTTAAGTCTTAAATTTGACACTTAAAAGCATTTCAGTTATTACCTTTCTTCAAAATGAACAATGTACCTGTGGTTAAAATTCTACCTTCTTTACATTAAGACATTTGAGACATAGAAGGTTTAATCCTCTACTTAATACTGATTTTACTTCTGTAGATTTTAAATAGATTTCATCCCCTGTATATGCTGTTTTCCCCCCAAACTGGTCCTACATTTCTGACCCATGAGAAGTGCTGCCATCTGCTGGTATATAACTCTATATTAATAGTTTGGGGTCCTTTAGGAAAAAAGCTCCATGAAAAACCACATGCACTGTTCTAGAAGAAGAAACTGAAGTAAATCAGAGTAGATCAGGGTAAATCAGTCCTTACCACTGTTAGAACTGACCTTTAAATTATGACTTCTCTCCACCTTTTTTCTCATATGAAGCCAATGTCATGCAAGCATTAGGTACTGTTCATCGGCAAGTTTGTGGGGAGGGGATGGAAAAAAGCAAACTTTTGCTGCCCCCTGCTGTTCAAGTTCCTTAGCATTTCTGAGTTTTCATTCTCTTCTGCTAAAACTAAAAAACATAATAATTAATAGATTTGTTCTTCATTCATTTGTTCATTTAGTCGATCACTTAGTTATTTATTCAATGAGTGAATATAAACCATACTATGAACCTATCCACCAATCTCTAATTGAGATGACTGGAATACAAAATCATGACCAATGTGACAAGGGAAGAAAATGAAGAATTTCAAAACAAAATTACATGAAAGTTTGTTTTGTAAGTGTTCCTAGACTCCATTGGTTCTGTTTTACCAAATCTCTGATGGCTGGCCTTCATAATGGCCTGAGGAAAAGAGGAAAAGAGGGTGGAAGGGCAATAAAAAAGGGAGGGAAGAGGAGAGGAGGTGAGGGGAGGGAAGGTGGGCAGGCACAGTAAACGGTGCAATCCAGTCACCACAGCACAGAGAGGACAACTTGTTGCTTCCTCTTTATTTTAAGCATAAAACATTTAAATAAAGAACTAGATGAGGTTAATGGGAGTACATTCCTTTAGAAGCAAGTTTTATGTCTAATGTTTTAACTTAATTGTGACAATTATTGTCAGATGGTCTAGAACAAAATTTTGCATCTGGTACAAGATCTCTGGGGAGGACTATGAAACTCTCAGCAACACCATGTTTCCCGTCTCTCGCCTCTGCTCCATTTGGCCAGCAAGAGACATTTTCACAGTTGGATCAGAAGCGTCTCCAGTGGTCACCAATATTCCCCACCTAACTCCTCAATCCAGCCACTTGGAACAACTGGCAGTACCTCAGAAGTGCCATGTCTCTGTGAAATGCTATCTTTTGGCTTGAAACTTGGCACTCACCTCTCCCTGTCCTCCTCTGTCCCCACTTTATGAGGAACAGTCCTTCAGGACCCCCATCCCATGTCACCTCCTCTGGGAAGCTTTCCCTGATTTTTCCCAAGCTACTAATGTGATTAAGACTCCTTTCTGTTAACATGGTGAACCACATTTATTGATTTGTGTATGTTGACCCATCCTTGCATCCCAGGGATAAATCCCACTTGATCATGGTGAATGGTTCTTTCAATGTGCTGTAGTATTTGTTTTTTTAGTATGTGATTCACCATATTAACAGAATGAAGAACAAAAACAATATGATTGTCTCAATAGATGCAGAAAAAGCATTTGACAAAATACAACATTCTTTTATAATAAAAACTCTAAACAAACTGAGCATTGAAGGAATGTTCCTTAATACAATAAAGGCCATGTATGGATAAGCCCACAGCTAACATAATACTCTATGGTGAAAGGTTGAAAGCTTTTTGTCTAAGATCAGGAACAGGACAAGGATGGCCACTCTCACCACTCCTATTTGATACAGCAGTGGAAATCCTAGCTGGAGCAATTAGGCAAAAAACAAAAACAAAAATAAAAACAAAAACAAAAACAAATAAAAGACATCCAAATAGAAAAGTAAAAAGTAAAATTGTCAATGTTTGCTGAAGACATGGTTTTATACATAGAAAAGCCTAAAGACTCCACCAAAAAGCTGTTAGAACTAATAAACAAATTCAGTAAAGTCGCCAGATACAAAATCAACATATGAAAATCAGTAGTGTTTCTATACACTAATAACAAGCTATCTGAAAAAGAATTTAAAAAAACAATCCCAGTCACAATAGCTTCCAAAAATAAAATACTTAAGAGTAAATTTAACCAAGGTGATGAAAGATTTATGTACCGAAAACTATCAATCGTTAATGAAAGAAATTGAAGATAGCACAAATAAATGGAAAGATATGGGCCAGCCCAGTGGCGCACTGCTACAGCGCGCCGCTTGGGAAGCATGGTGGTGCTCCCCCCGAGGGTTCGGATCCCACATATAGACCGGCCACTCACTGGCTGAGCGAGGTGCGGGAGCAACACCGAGGGTTGCGATCCCGTGGCCGGCCCCGGTCAGGTACGGGCGCGACACTGAGGGTTGCGATCCGTTGCCGGTCACGAAAAAAAAAAAAAAAAGGAAAGATATGCTGTGTTCACGAATTGGAGAAATTAATATTAAAATGTCCATACTACCCAAGGTGTTTTATAAATTCAATGCATCCCTATCAAAATTCCAATGTCATTTTTCACAGAAATAGAAAAAATAATCTTAAAATTTAGGTAAAACCACATAAGAATGGAACAGGATAGAAAGCCCAGAAATAAACTCACACATTTCAAGTCAATCAATTGATTTTTGACAAAGGTGTCATGAACACACAGTGGGAAAAGTGTAGTCTC
>NW_007736637.1:52538-57649 GCF_000696425.1 Galeopterus variegatus
ATTCCAATGTCATTTTTCACAGAAATAGAAAAAATAATCTTAAAATTTAGGTAAAACCACATAAGAATGGAACAGGATAGAAAGCCCAGAAATAAACTCACACATTTCAAGTCAATCAATTGATTTTTGACAAAGGTGTCATGAACACACAGTGGGAAAAGTGTAGTCTCTTCCATAAACAGTGCTGAGAAAACTGAATAGCCACACACAGAGGAATAAAATTAGATCCTATCTCACACCATATACAAAAAATCAACTCAAAATTAATTAAAGACATAAACATAAGACTGAAGCTGTAAAACTACTAGAAGATAACATAAGGAAAATCTCCATAATATTGATCTGGGCAATGATTTCCTGGCTAAGATTCCAAAAGCATAGACAACAAAAGCAAAAATAGACAAATGGGATTGTATTAAACAAACAACAAATACATTAAAAAATGTTCAACATTTCCAATCACCAGGAAATGCAAATTAAGACCACAATGAGATATCACCTCATACCTATTAGGATGGCTATCATCAAAAAGATTTTAAAAAGGGACTGACTGTTTAGCTCACTTAGAAGAGTGTGGTACTGGCAACACCAAAGCCATGGGTTTGGACCCTTGTACCAGCCAGCTGCAAAAACAAAACAAAAAAAGGAACAAGTGTTGGTGAGGATATGGTGAGAAGGGAACCCTTGTACACTGTTGGTGGGAATGTAAATTAGTAAAGTCAGTGTGGAAAACAGTATGACCCTTCCTCAAAAAAACAGAAATAGAATTACCATATGATTAAGCAATTCAACTTCTGAAAAAAATGAAATCATTATATCAAAGAAATATCTGCATTGTGATATTCATTGAAATATTATTAACGATAGCCAAGATTTGGAAGCAACCTAAGTGTTCGTCAGTGGATGAATGGATAAAGAAAATGTGGTATTTATACACAATGAAATACTATTCAGCCTTTAAAAAAAGAAAATTAGGTCATTTGTGACAGCATGGATGAACCTGGAGGATATTAAGTGAAAAAAGTCAGGCACAGAAAGACACATAACACATAATCATGCTTATATGTGGAATCTAAGAAATCAAATTCTTAGAAGTAGAGAGTAGAAAATAGTGATTAACAGAGGCTGGGTGGGCGATGTTGGTCAAATGGTGCAGTTTGTTAGACAGAAGGAGCAAGTTTCATTGATCTATTGCCCAGGATGGTGACTATAGTTAATAATAATGTTTTGTATACTTCAAAATTGCTAAAATATACATTTAAAATGTCCTCACACAAAGACATGATAAGTATATGAAGTCATGGATATGTTAATTAGATTGATTTAATCTTTCCACAATTTGCGTATATATACAAGGGAACTTCAAAAAGTTCCTGGAAAAACAGGATGAAAAGATAATATGAATCTTTCCATGACCTTTTTGAAGTACCCTCATATACCATAACATCACATTGTAGTCCATAAATATGTACCATTATTATTTTTCAATTAAAATAAAATAAACAGATAAATCAAGAAAAAAAGACTCCGCTCTTCTCTTTTCCCCCAATACTTTAGAAACACATTTCCCAAGAAATGCTTGTTTAGTTATTAATGTTGTGAGGTTGCTCGTACAGAGAAATTCAAGACCAACGTTGGTATTACAGCTCTTTATTGGTTAAAAGCTCTTTTTGGTGTTACAGCTCTTTATTGCTTGCAAGCAAGGAGAGCAGGAGCACCAAGCTCATGTCTCTCCTCAAATGAGGGAAAAGGCCTACTTTATATAGCCAAAAACTTCCNAAGACCAACGTTGGTATTACAGCTCTTTATTGGTTAAAAGCTCTTTTTGGTGTTACAGCTCTTTATTGCTTGCAAGCAAGGAGAGCAGGAGCACCAAGCTCATGTCTCTCCTCAAATGAGGGAAAAGGCCTACTTTATATAGCCAAAAACTTCCCACCCAAGTTCTCATTTAGGTCCTCTTATGCAAACGAGGGATGCAAGTCTGTTAGTTTGGATTGGTTGTATATAAGACATAGCTCATTGGTCAGTTCTGGAGCCTAATTTACATTCTGCCCTTAGGGTGGTGCAAAACCACTGTTACGTTATTAGCACACGGGTGCAGGAAGCAAGCTAGGTTAAAGAAGCTAAAGTTTGCAATTAAAGCAGCCAAGCACAAAATTCCTAAAACAGTTTCTGTAGCGGAAGGGGGCAGGTTTAACAATCAGAAATTGTGAGGTTCCCTGCTTCATTAACAATCTCTACAACCTCAACTTCATTCCAAGCCACCCTTTTCACTTCTTTGCCTTTACTGAAATCTAGTCTATCACTTCCATCTACAGCTCTCTCAGGGAAGTTGATATTTTTCCATTCCCCATATACCATGTGACCACGATAAAGGGTGACATTCTCCAGGTTTTTCACTGTCGATTTCAGGTTGGTCAGCCCAGTGATGACCACTGAACTGCTGCAAGAAGCACCCTGGGCTCCCAAGCTGGGGCAATGTGGAGTGAGGGCTTCAGCCACACACCCCCTGACATCTGCACCCAGCCCAGCAATGACAAACATACCACTGGAAGCCCCCTGGTCTCCCCCCCAGCAATGACAAACATACCACTGGAAGCCCCCTGGTCTCCCCTGCAGGAATAAGGGGGGGGGTGCCACAGGCTTCAACCCTGCCCCTCCTCCTTTCTCCTTTTCCCACCCTATTTCCTTTCCTCTTCCCCTCTCCCCTTCCCCTCTCCCCAACTGCTCCACAACATCATAGAAAGTAAAAAAATAATAAATAAACTTAAAAAAAAATTTTCAGGTTGGTTTGCTTCCATGACCTCTATAAAAACTAATGCTATTATGAGGTCTCTGCTGTCTGACTCTACCAGTTTCTGACTAACCTTGTGGCTTTGATTTATCAGCTACTCCAGCAACTGGATTCCTGCCACCATCTCAGGAAATGCGATATGAATGTGGACAACACACACACACACACACACCCCTTCTGGTCATCTGATTATCTAATTCAGCTGTTCACTTTTTGGATCTTGCTATAACCATTTGAACTTAATACTCTTCTCAACCCTTGAGCTCCAATATCTCCCTCCAGCACCTCCTCTCCTTTCATCTTTCACACCTCCTCACCCTGCCGTCCCTGCTCTCAGCCTTCTTTGAGCCCTCCAGTTCCTTGATCCTCCACCTTCACCCATCATCCAGCTCCTTCCTGGCCTCATTGTTCCCTACGAGGCTATTCATATGGGTGATAATATGAATTTATACCTCCCCAACACCATCAATTCCTTGAGGCCTTATCTGGGACCTCAAGACAAAATTATACACCTTCACAGATTGGTACCTTTTCACATTCATGGTCCCTAATCTGATGTCATCCCAGAACCACACCAAATACTTGCCATCTTTCCTCATTATTCAACCCCAATCTCCTACTTTGTTGAGTAAATTAGGCCATTGGGAGTGGTCTTTGTCAGGCCCACAACAACTACTCTTGCATTATCGAGAGGCCTCATTCTTACCTCCTTCTTCCATGCCCATGTCTCCATCCTAATAAAGAGCTATGATTGGGCCGGCCCGGTGGCGCACTGGATAGTGCGCCGCTTGGGAAGCGCGGCGGCGCTCCCGCCCGAGGGTTCGGATCCCACGTACAGATGACCGGTTCCCGCTCACTGGCTGAGCGAGGCGCGGGNCCAATCTCCTACTTTGTTGAGTAAATTAGGCCATTGGGAGTGGTCTTTGTCAGGCCCACAATAACTACTCTTGCATTATCGAGAGGCCTCATTCTTACCTCCTTCTTCCATGCCCATGTCTCCATCCTAATAAAGAGCTATGATCGCTGCCAGTGCCTCTGATCCTTTCCTCTGAAATCTTACCCCATTAATCATACCTTTCTGTTAATATCATTCATTTTTTCCTCTTTGTGAATATCTTTCCACCTACTTGCAGACATGCTCAAAACTCTCCCATCATTTAAAGAATAGAAAATAAATAACTAAAACACCCCATTAATTTCCTATCCTTTTCTAATCACCTCCCAATATCTCCTCCCTTTTCTTCTGAACTTTATGAAGGAGGTTTCTATTGACCTTTTTTCTCATCTGCAGGTTGTTTCTCACATTCTCCAATTTGCCAGAATTTCTTTTCTTGATGAAGTAGTCAATTTGTGTTTTGTGGTGGTGTTTTTGTTAGTATTCTAGGGTCAAATGGGGATAAGGGATCTGTGTGTATAGAGTAGTGTTTAAAAGCTATTAGGGGCCTTGTGGTGCTGCTGCATGACCCAACAGCCTGGCCCAGTGCACGTGGAGTAGGGAAATGTCCAGCAGGGGAGGTGGAAGCTCCGCAGAGACCACACACCCTGTGGTGCTGGCATGTGACCCAGCAGCCCGGCCCAGTGTGTGCAGAACAGGGAGACATACAGCAAGGGAGGCGGAAGCTCCGCAGAGACCTCATACCCTGTGGTGCTGGCACGTGACCCAGCAGCTTGGCCGAGTGCATGCTGACCAGAGAGGTGGCTCCCCAGAGAGGACCAAGACCCAAGGCAACCACACACGAAAGGCACTAGTGGCCAACTGAGCAGATACTGAGGTAGCCATACGAAATTGGCAACCCCAGCAACGTCCTAGCCAGGCAATTGTGTCAAAACTGTGGACTGTGAAACCCCCGGCCACAATAACTAAACATCAAAGGAAAGATGCCAGAAATATGAAAAATCAGGAAAGTACACCACCAAAGGGTAATAACTCTTAAGCTCTAGATACTATAGAACAAGAAGCCCTTGAAATGTCTGACAAGGAATTTTGAGTGATAATTCTAAGGAAACTGAATGAGATACAAGAAAATTCAGCTAGACAACATGATGAAATGAAGAAAAGTATACAGGACCTGAAAGAAGAAATGTACAGGGAAATCAATGCCGTGAAAAAGAATGTAGCAGAGCCTGCTGAACTGAAGAATTCATTCAGCAAAATAAAAAACACAATATTGAGTTGAACCAGCAGGCTTGCAGAAATAGAAGAGAGAACTTCTGACCTTGAACATGGGCTGTTTGAAATAACACAGGCAGACAAAAAAAAAAAAGAAAGAAAGAAAGAAAGAGAAAGAAAGAAAGAAAGAAAGAAAGAAAGAAAGAA
>NW_007736637.1:58383-58843 GCF_000696425.1 Galeopterus variegatus
TCAACATATGAAAATCAGTAGTGTTTCTATACACTAATAACAAGCTATCTGAAAAAGAATTTTAAAAAACAATCGCAGTTACAATAGCTTCCAAAAATAAAATACTTAAGAGTAGATTTAACCAAGGTGATGAAAGATCTATGTACCGAAAACTATCAATCGTTAATGAAAGAAATTGAAGATAGCACAAATAAATGGAAAGATATACTGTGTTCATGAATTGGAGAAATTAATATTAAAATGTCCATACTGCCCAAGGTGTTTTATAAATTCAATGCATCCCTATCAAAATTCCAATGTCATTTTTCACAGAAATAGAAAAAATAATCTTAAAATTTAGGTAAAACCACAAAAGAATGGAACAGGATAGAAAGCCCAGAAATAAACTCATACATTTTGAGTCAATCAATTGATTTTTGACAAAGGTGTCATGAACACACAGTGGGAAAAGTGTAGTCTC
>NW_007736637.1:61779-62100 GCF_000696425.1 Galeopterus variegatus
ATGCTGAAAAAGCATTTGATAAAATTCAACATTCATTCATGACAAAGACCCTCTATAATTTCGGTATAGATGGAAAGTATCTCAACATAATTAAAGCTATAAATGATAAACCCACTGCCAATATCCTCCAGAACAGGGAAAAGCTGAAAGCTTTTCCTTTAAGAACAGGAACTAGACAAGGATGCCCTCTCACCACTCCTACTCAACACAGTGTTGGAAGTACTAGCCAGAGCAATCAGAAAAGAGAAGGAAATAAAGGACATTCAGACTGGAAAAGATGAAGTCAAACTGTCCCTGTTTGCAGATGACATGATCCTATAT
>NW_007736638.1:0-40931 GCF_000696425.1 Galeopterus variegatus
TCGGTGATGGGCCATAATAATCATATACATTGTATATTGACAAAATAAAAATTCAAAAAAATAAAAAAATAAAAAAAAAAAATAAAACTGCTTTGTATTTATACCAGGGTTGAACAAACACGTGTATGGTGTAGTGGATTGAATTACATCCCCCCAAAACTCCCTGAGGCTTTAATTGTGTACCCTAAGTTTTATGTATTAGAAACTTGGCCCCCACTGTGACTGTTAAGAGGGTGGGAAGTCCTATTATGGTAAATTGAAAGGTGGAGCCTTGAAGAGGTGATTGGGTTGTAGGACCATGCAATAGTGAGTGGATTAAAAACTGGTGGTCAGGAGTATGGTTCTGAGGGCTTTAAAAGAGGAGAGTCTGCCTCTCTCTGCTCTCTTGGCTTCCACCATCTTGCAATGTGAGACTTCTGGGTCACTGTTGCCACCACCAGATGGACTTTGGACTTCCCAGCTTCAGAAACTGTAAGCAATAAATTTCGTTTTCTTTATAAAGCAGCCAGTTTCAATCATTTTGTTATAAGCAACACGAACAGACTAATACAGAAAACGGATACCAGAGAGCTGAGGTGTTGCTTATAACAGATACTTGAAAATGTGGAAACGGCTATGAAACTGGGTGTTGAGGAGAGGTTGAAGGTGTTTGGAGGTCTCAGAAGAAGACAAAAAGATGAGGGAAAGTTTAGAATGTCTTAGAGGCGGGTTATGTACTAGGGAGCAGAATGCTGATAGAAATATGGACTGTAAAGACCATTCTAAGGAGGTCTCGGATAGGAATAAGGAATTTATTGGAAAATGTGGCAAAAATCACCCTTGCTGTGAACTGGCAAGGAACTTGGCTGCATTGTGTCCATGCCGTAGGAATTCATGGAAGCTGGAACTTAGGAGTTGTGAACCAGAGCATTTGGTGGAAGAAATTTCTAAGCAGCAAAGCATTAAGGAGGCTGCATGGCTACTTGTAACAGCCTATGCTGAATTATGGTGGCAAAGGCATAATGTAAAACCAGAATTTAAAGGGGAAGCAGAGCATAAAGATTTGGAAAATTTGCAGCCTGGCCATGTGGGATAGAAGCAGAGAGCATGCAATGGGGTATCCCAATGACTATTAGCTAAGAAGATTAGTGCAAAAGAAAAGGATTATCAAGAGAAGGAGAAAAAGGCCCTGAAGGCATTTCAGAAGCCTCTAGGGCCAACACTTCCATTTCAGGCCCAAGGGCCTAGGGAGACAAAATGGTCTTACTTCAAGAAGCTGCTTCCAACACCAGCACCCCAACTGTTTCAGCTGCTCCAGCTGTGGCTAAATTAGCCCCAGGTGTGGCTGGACCCACAGCTTTGGAAAATACAAGCTGGAAACCTTGGTGGTGTCCATGTGGTATTAGGTCTGCAGGCTCGCCGAATGCCAGAGCTATGGAGGCTTGGGAGCTTCCACCTCCATTTCAAAGTATGTATGGAAAAGCCTGGGGGCCCAGAAAGAGATCTGTTGCAGTGGTGAAATCTTGTATAGAGCCTTCACTAGATCAATGCCGAGCAGAAACATGGGGTTGGAGTTGCAGCAGAGAAACCCCATAAGCACCATATCTAGTGGAGCCTTAGGAGTGCAACCACCATGGAGACCCCAGACCTGTGAAGCTACCAGAGTGGAACCCCAGCCTGCCAGAGCTGAAGTGTGGCCTGAGACCAGGAAAGTCATAGGAGCCGAGCAGCCCAAGGACATGGGGACCCAACCCCCACACCAGTATGCAGAGGACATGAAGTCAAGGTATACGATTCACCAGCTGTAAGATTTATAGTCTGCTCTGCTGGATTTCAGACTTGTCTGGGACTTGTTACCCCTTTCTTTTGGCCTATTTGTCCCTTTTTGAAGAGGAATATGTACCCTATGTTTGTCCTACCATTGCATCTTGGAAGTAGATAACTTGTTTTGATTTTACAGATGAGATGTTAAACTTTGGATTTCTGAGTTGAAACAAGTTAAGACTTTGGGGATAAAATGAACGTGTTTGCATGTGAAAAGGATATGAGTTTTGGGGGGCCAGAGATGGAATGTAGTGGATCGAATTGTGTCCCCCCAAAACTCCCTGAAGCTTGAATTGTGTCCACTACATTTCATGTATTAGTAACTTGGCCCCCACTGTGACTGTTAAGAGGGTGGGAAATCCTACTATGGTAATTGAAAGGTGGAGCCTTGAAGAGGTGATTGGACTGTAGGACCATGCAGTGGTGAGTGGATTAAAAATGGTGGTCAGGGGTGTGATTCTGAGGGCTTTAAAAGAAGAAGAGAGTCTGCCTCTCTCTCTCTCTCTCTGATCTCTTGGCTTCCACCATCTTGCAATGTGAGACCTCTGGTTCACTGTTGCCACTATCAGATGGACTTTGGACTTCCTAGCCTCAGAAAGTGTAAGCAATAAATTTCATTGTCTTTACAAATCACCCAGTTCCAGGTAATTTTGTTATAAGCAACAGAAATGGTCTAATATAAATGGTAAATCATGAGAGCTACATTTCTCACTGTTGGACAGGAAGTTTTAAATACACAATACAGCAAGGGATAATGAAATTTGTGTTACTGGATTACAGTCAGAGACATTGGTAAGATCTTATGCTTAGATTAATGTAGTACAGATAGAAACAATTACAAATATGTGTGTATACATGGGTTGGTATGCGTACATATATTACCTAACTCTACACTGAGAGAGCCTAGTAGCAATGACATCTCAGTAGCAATGAGCATACCCAGTGCCCAAATCTTGGTTTCTATATAGTACTCTCCACTAAAACAATACAAGGTTCCTTGCAAAAATGGCAGATACTACAGCTGAGACATCTTACAGTACTAGAAAATAAAAAAGTATTTATATAAAAAGATGGGTCCATAACAAAGGTACATAAAAGCCAACCTGAGAGGCTTCTCAATGACCAAAACTTTAACAATTAGAGAAACAAAATAAATAATGTACTATCATATTATAAAGCATAGTTTATAGGTAGCGTATCAGGAACAAAATTTTCTAGAGGAATTCCAAATACTATATGTAAACACCTCTCCCACCAGGAGGTGAAGTTTAATACCCTCCTTGAGTATGGGCTCTTCTTAGTAACCTTTTTTTCTAAAGAATAGAGCACAGAGATGAAAAATAGTAACTTTATCAAGAAATCCTGGTAAACATTACCAGTGATAAGTCACGTTATCATTTACTCCCTGATAGGATGAGAAGGGCACTTCATTTCTGTGATATTCTTCAGACAAAGAAAGAAATAAGCCATAATTCCGAAGTAATCAGAAGAAAAACAACAGACACAGATTGGGGTGCATTCTACTTAATTCAAGACCAGTATTCCTCAAGACTATTAAGGCATAGTGGATTGAATTATGTCCCCCAGAGCTCATTGGAGCTGGAACTGTGTTCCCCAAGTTTTATGTATTAGAAACTTAGCCCCCACTATAACTGTTAAGAGGGTGGGAAATCCTATTATGGTAATTGAAAGGTGGAGCCTTGAAGAGGTGATTAGATGGTAGGACCATGCAGTAGTGAATAGATTAAAAATGGTGGTCAAGGGTGTGGTTCTGAGGGCTTCAAAAGAAGAGAGTCTGTCTTTCTCTCTGCTCTCTCCGTTTCCACCATCTTGCAATGTGAGACTCTTGGGTCACTGTCGCCACCACCAAATGGACTTTGGACTTCCCAGCCTCAGAAACTGTAAGCAATAAATGTCATTTTTCTTTATAATTACCCAGTTCTGTGTATTTTGTTATAGGCAACACAAAAACGGACTAATACATAAGGTCATAAAAAATGAGAAAAAACTAAGAAACTGAAAGACCTGAGGAAGCTAGGGAGACAAAACAACTAAATGAATTGTGGCACCGTGGATTAGATCCTGAAAAAGAAAAAGGACAACAGTTGAAAAACTGGGAAAATTTAGGTAAAGACTGGGTTTAGTTAATAACAATGTGCCAATGTTTATTTCTTTGTTTTGGTAAATGTACCATGGTAATATAAGATAATAAGATTAGGAGAAACAAACTGGATGAAGAGTATATGGGAATTCTGTGCACTGTTATTGCAACTTTTCTCTAAATATAAAATTGTTCCAAAATAGAACATATATTAAATAAAATGTGTATTAATAAATTCAAGATGGCAGACTATAGATGCCCAGGGAATGAACCTCTCATATAAAAGGACTAAAACAACTAATAGACAGCTAAATATTGACTGGAGCATCTGTGAGAGAGTACAGGAGTGCAGCAGAAGAACAGTGAGATCTATGGAGCACAAAAACCCAGTATGAGAGCATAGAGAGGAGAGAGAGGCACATGGCCTGAGCCACCACATCTCTACCACCAGAATTAGTACAGAAGGGACTTTCCCTTGGGGGGGGAGGTAGGCAGAGGACCCACACCAACCCACATCCTCATTACAGAGGCCTGTAGTTCCTACTGCAGGAGGATTCCACAGCCTCTGAAAGCCTAGAGCCAAGGGTGGAGAGCTGCCTATAAAACATTCACTGCATCACTCTAGAACAGGAGCAGATACAGTGCACTCCCTACCCCCCACACACACACACAAACACGCACACTTGTGACCCAAGCCTACTACAGCACCATCTTGAAATAAGAGCTATTGTGGGAGTGAGCCCCACCCAGGGGCCAGGAACCATAGCACTTCCCCAGCCTTAAGGTTCCACTGTAATCCCAGTGCATTCAGAGGAGAGGATACAATGCCCTGATCCCAGCAGCTTGAGGCCTGGACCCAGGGGCTTCTGTGACCCCAGCCCTGCATGTCTGAGAAGCTAACCCCAGACCTGCTGAACTGATACACGCCCCCCAAGAACCTGTCCAGAGATCAGACAGGCAGACACCCCCTTCCCCACTGCCTGTGGCTTCAGTTCTGTGCACCCAAGCTTCAAACCCAAATAAACAGCTCACAGGGCCCTACCCTAACAAACACACCCCCAGCCAGTGATAGTAAAGCACATAGGCAGCCAGGAGGTCTCACCATCAGCAGTCCTGCCTAGCCACTTTGCCATTGCCCAAGAAGTGGATGGCTAGGTCCCCTCTACAGCCATGATAAGAGACCTTGCCCACTGCCAGAGAAGCAGCTGGCTGGGCCCCTTACAGCAGGCCTGCTCCAGACAAGCAGTTGGCTGTGCCATCTTTTCAATTCTGACTAGCAAACTTGCCCACTGCCTAACAAGTAACGGTCTGGGCCCTCTCTCTGTGACCCCACCTAGTAGCCTTGCATACTGCCCAAGAGATGTCTGGCAGGGCCCCTTCTGTGCAGCCCCACATAGTGGCCTCACTATTCCCCCAGTTGAAACCCAAAGACACATTTGCAGGTGAAAGTTCTTCCCCATACAAGCCCTCTACAATATTCAAAGAGGTGACTGTTTCACCAGATGCCCAGGTATCAATGCAGGGTAACAAGAAACTTGAAAAAAAAAGAAAGAAAATGTGACCCCACTAAAGAAAAACAATAATGCTCCAATAACCTATCTTAAAGATGGAAATAGCTGACTTGCTGGAAAAGGAATTTAAGTTAACAATCTTAAGGAAATTCAGTGAGATACAAGAGAATACAGACAAAAAATTCAGTGAAATCAGAAAAACAATTCATGATCTGAATGAGAAATTTAACAAAGAGGTAGATATTTTAAAAAGTCAAACAGAAATCTTGGAACTGAAGAATACATTAAATGAAATAAAAAACACATCTGAGAGATTCAACAACAAACTAGATCATGCAGAAGAAAGAATTTCTGATCCTGAAGACAACTATTTTAAAATAACCCAAGAAGGCAAAAAAAGAAGAAATTTTTAAAAATTAAGAAAGCCTATAATATTTATGGTATACTATCAAGTGAACAAATATGCAAATTACAGGCATTCCAGAGGAGAAGAGAACAAAAAGGATACTGAAAACATATTTAATTAATTAATAGCTAAAATCTTCCCTAGTCTTAGGAAAGATACATCCAAATCCAGGAAGCTCAAAGTGCCCACAGAGATTCGCCCAACAAAGCCCTCTGCAAGAGACACTGAGGTCAAACTGTTAAAAGATAAATACAGAGAAAATTCTGAAAACAGCAAGAGAAAGGGATTGTCACTTATAAGGGAATCCTTAATAGACTAACAGCAGACTTCTCAGCAGAAACCCTACAGGCCAGGAGAGTATGGGATGATACAGTCAGTATGCTGAAAGAAAAAACTGCCACCCAAAAATATGCTCAGCATAGCTATCTAGATCTAAGAGAGAAAGGACAATAACAACCATCATGAAAACACCTGACAATATAAAACTTCCTGGTAAAATACACAAAATAGAAAGAGAAAGAAATCAAACCTCATCAACACAAAAAGAATGCCAACTGCAAGAATAAATGTTAAGAGAGAATAAAAGGAACAAAGAATACACAAAACAATCAGAAAACCACCAACAGAATGACAGGAGTAAGACCTCTAATATGAATAATAACCTTGAATGTAAACAGGTTAAATGCCCCAATTAAAAGACATAGACTGGAAGAATGAATAATAATAATAATAAAAAGACCCATCCATATACTGTCTACAAGAAATACACCTTACCTACAGAGACGCACATAGACCAAAAGTGAAGGGACAGAAAAAAATATTCCATGCAAATAGAAAACAAAAGCAAGCAGGAGTAGCTATACTTATAGATAAAACAAACTTTAAATCAAAATCAGCACTAAGAGATGAGGAAGAGCATTACATAAAGGTGAAGGAATCAATACACCCAGAGGATATGACAATTATAAATATAGATTCACCCAACACCAGAGAAATCAGATATATAAGGCAAATATTATCAGATCTAGATGGAGGTGTAGACACCAACACAATAATAGTTTGGAACTTTAACACTCCACTGTCAGCAGTAGACAGATCATCAAGACAGAATATCAACAAAGAAATATGGGATTTAAATGGCTCCAGAGACCAGATTGATCTAACAGATATTTACAGAATATTTCATTAGCACATGGAACATTCTCCAAAATGGACCACATGCTGAACAACAAAACAAGTCTCAACAAGTTCAAAAAATTGAGATCAGATTGAATATTTTTTCTGACCATAACGGAGTAAAACTAGAAACTAGTAACAAGAGGAACTTGTGAAACTATGCAAATACATGGAAATTAAACAACATGCTCCTGAATGACCAGTGGGTCAAACAAGAGACTAGGAAGTAAATCAAAACAGTTACTGAAACAATGAAAACAAAACCACAATATACCAAATTCTATGGTAGACAGCCAAGGCAGTTTTAAGAGGAAAGTTCACAGCACTAAATGCCCGCATTAAAAAAAAAAAAGGAAAGATTTAAAATAAACAACTTCAAGGAATGAGAAAAGCAAGAACAAACCAAACCCAAAATAAGTAGAAAAAAATAAATAATAAAAATCAGACCAGAAATAAATGAAATTGAGATTAAACATACAATACAAAAGATCAATAAAACTCAAAGTTGTTTTTTGACAAAATAAATAAAATCAACATAGCATTAGCCAGACTAACCAAGAACAAAAAAAGACCAAAATAAATAAAATCGGGAATGCAAAAGGAGACATTACAACTGATACCATTGAAATACAGAAGGTCATTAGGGAATAAGATTATACACCAACAAATATGAAAATCTAAAAGAAATGGATAAATTCCTAGACATATAGGGCTAACAAGACTGAGCCCAGAAGAAATGGAAAACTGAAATGGACCAATAACAAGTAACAAGATTGAATCAGCAACAAAAACTCTCTCAACAAAGGAAAGCCCAGGACCAGATGGCTTTACTGCTGAATTCTCCCCAACATTTAAAGAAGAGCTAATACCAATGCTTCTTGAACTATTTCAAAAAATTTAAGTGGATAGTATTCTTCCAAGCTCATACTATGGGGCAGCATTACTCTGTTCACAAATCAGGCAAGGACACACACACACAGAGAAAAATATAGGCCAATATCCCTAAAGAGCATAGATGCAAAAATCCTTAATAACATACTAGCAAACCACAAAGAAATAGAAAAAAAAATTCAAAAATTTATATGGAACGACATGAGACTCCAAACAGTCACAGCAATCCTGAGCAAAAAGAAAAAAGCAGTGGGCATCACACTCCCCGACTTCAAAATATACTACAAAGCTATAGTAATCAAAACAGTATGGTATGGACATGAAAACAGACACATAGACCAATGGAACAAAATAGAGAATTCAGAAATAAATCCATGTACCTACAACCAGTGGATTTTTGACAAAGGAGCCAAGAACACACATTGAGGAAAGGACAGTTTCTTCAATAAATGGTGCTGGAAAAATTGGAGATTCATATGTAGAAGCATGAAACTAGACCCTATCTCTCATCATATACCAAAATCAACTCAAAATGAATTGAAGATTTAAATGTAATACCCAAAACTATAAAACTTCTAGGAGAACTAGTAGGGGAAACAATTCAGAACACAGGGCCAGGCAAAGATTTTATGATCAAGACTTCTAAATCACAGTCAACAAAAGTAAAGATAAACAAATGGGATTACATCAAACTAAAAAGCTTCTTCACAGCAAAGGAAACAATCAGCAGAACAAAGAGATAACCTACAGAATGGGAGAAAATATTTGCAAACTGTGCATCTGACAAGGGACTAATATCCAGAAATGCAAAACTCAAACAACGCAATAGTAAAAAAAAAATAACCATATTAAAAAATGGGCAAATTAGCTGAATAGACATTTCTTTTTTATTGGAAACTAATAAAATAAAAATAAAAATAAAAAAATAAATATAAAAGAGAAATGTCTATTCAGCTAATTTACCCATTTTTCAATGAGTTTATTTTTATTTTTTTACTATTGAATTGAGTTTTGTATTTCTAGATATTAGTCCCTCTCAAAAGACATGGCCAACAGGTATATTAAAAAATGCACAACATCACTAATCATCAAAGAAATGCAAATCAAAACCACAGTGAAATATCTTCTCACCACAGTTATACTGGCTATTACCAAAAAGACAGAAAATAATAAATGCTGACAAGGATGTGGAGAAAGGAGAACTCTTATACATTGTTGATGGGAATGTAAATTAATATGGCCATTGTGAAAAACAGTATGGAGATTTCTCAAAGAACTACAGACAGAACTACCATTTGATACAGCAATCCCACTACTGAGTACATACCCAAAGGAATGGAAATCATAATGTTGGAGGGATACTTGCACTCCCATGTTTATCATGGCTCTATTCACAATAGCCAAGAGTGGGAAACAACCTAAATGTCCATCAGTGAATGACCAAATAGGTATATATACACAAATGAATGCTACTCAGCCAAAGAATTAAATTCTGCCATTTGTACAACAACAAAAGAAAAATGTAGGTCAATATCCCTAATGAGCTTGAAGAAAATTGTAAGTGAAATAAGACAGACACAGAGAGAAATACCACATGTTCTTATTCTTCTGTTGAAGCTAAAACAGTTCATCTTATTGAAGTAGCGAGTATAATAGTGGTTATCAGAGACTAGTAAGTGGATGGAGGGAAATAGGGAGAGGGGATTGAATGGATACAAAATTGTAGAGAGATAGGAAGACTAAGATTTAGTGTTTTATAGCAGTATGTAGAGACTGCAGCCAACAAATTACTGCATGTCTTAAGTAACTAGTCAAGAGAATGTTGAATGTTCAACACAAAGAGGTGAGAAATGTTTGAGATGATGAATATGCTAAACATCCTGATATGATCATTGCACTAAGAGTAAATGTATCCAAATATCATACTGTACTCCATAAATATTTATAATTATCACGGGTCAATTAAGAAAAAATAAAAATATAAAATTCTGGGGACAGAAGTAAAATAGAAGTTACCAGAAATGGGGATGGGGGTAGGGGGAGAAAGGGATAATGAGAACTTATTGCTTAAGGGGATGGAGTTTACGTATAGGATGACAAAAATTTTTGGAAATAGAGGTAGTGGATACACAGCATTGTGAATGTAATTAATACCACGCAACTGTATTTTTTAAAATGCTTAAAATGGAAATATGTATTATGATAAAAATAAATAAATAAGTAAACAGACAAACAAGTAAATAAATAAATGAATTCGAGACAATTTTTGCGTTTAGCTCTGACATGTAAAGAGCTTGAAAGCCATCACTCCCATCCTAAAAACAAGAAGGCAGATGAACGAAATTAACTACTTAGATTCCTCAGAGAATTGAGATCACAGGGCACACCATCACTGCTCAATGAAGAGGGATAAGCAAATAGAGAATTACATGTGAGATGAGCTTACCGGCACAGAAGCTGCTGGAGCCAGTAACACTTAAGTGGTAATTTTGACAAATGCTGGAAGCTGAGTATGAACTAGATTGAAAGTTAAAGACTTCTATGGAACTTCAATGCTTTTGTATATTTCAACACCAAGAGTACCCACAGACTGGAGAAAAATTACCTAATTTGGAGTAGTGGAATGGTAAAAGTAGCTATTTTGAAGAAAGTCTATAGAATTATTTATAGCAAAGTCTTGCCCTCTAAGAGAAACTACATTACCAGAGCCTTATTTGACTTTGAGGAAAGGAAATTAGACAACTTCAGTCCCATTAGCTTTCCCGTCTTATATAAGGTTGAAAATAAAGAATAAGAAACATGTCTGAAGGTCATAGCCCAGGGACTCAACCTCAATAGGAAACTGAGTTTAAATTCTAAGATTTTTAGAATTCTTACTATCCCCCAAACCTTGCCACCACAACAGGTCTTTGGTATAACATTGGACTATAACTGAAAGAGCTTCAGGACACAGATTCTATTTTAAAAGAAGGTATTAGAGAAAGCCAAAGACAAAAAAGGGTGAAAAACAAGGACACTAGAGGAAACTGAAGCTTCTGGCAATTACAACTACAGAAAATAATATAGCTCCTAGCCAAATTAATGTAAAACCTCACTATATTGCTAGGGCTAGGGCTGACAGACCCGTTGTACAGATTGAGTCACAAACCCCTCACCTGCAGGTCCATGAGCTGGATAATAGGAAAAGATCCTGGGAGCCATGGGTAAAAATTTAATAGGCTTTATTCAGATCCAATCTCAGGTAGCTAGCAGCAGCCACCCTACTGGCCTCCCGAAGTATCCTGAGGGCACTGTGGATCATAGCCACTCATCCTTTATATTTAAGTCCAATAACCCAAGACACCTGGGCACACATACACAATTACATTAGACAACCAAGAAACACCTGGACACACGTGCATATTTACGTTAAATGCTTGGCAAGACTCCAAACCCCTCAAGGGACCCTGACCATTTATATTTACTTTCCCTATGCTCACACACACGAAAAAACCTAATTACTTCAAGTCCTGTTATATAATACATAATGTACGGCTTTCAACAACAACAACAACAATAATCAACGCATGCTAAAAGTCAAGAAAATAAATAGTCTGAAATTATAAAGGAAACATTAGAATTAGACTCACATATGATATATATTTTAAAATTACCAGATAGAGAATTTAAAATAACTATGACTAATATATTAGGAGATCTAATGGGGAAAGTAGGCAACATGCAAGAACAGATGAGTATTGTAATCAGAAGGATGGAAACTCAAAAGAATCAAAAAGAAATGCTAGGCACATGAAACACTGCAACAGAAATGAATAATGACTTTGATGAGCTCATCAGTAGACTGGACATAGCTGAGGAAGAAATCAGTGAGCTTAAAGATATACACATAGAAACCTTGCAAACTGAAATGCAAAGAGAAAAGAGAATGCAAAAATGAAAGAATATTCAGTAACTGTGGAACTTAGTGAAAATACCAGAGGAGACGGAAATTAGGAGCAGAAGAAATATTTGAAGTGGTAATAGATAATAGTTTTTAAAAATTAATAACAGATACCAAATTCCACATTCAGAAATCTCAGAGAAAATCAAACAGGATGAATACCATAAAAATATACACCTAGGCACATCATATTCAAACTGCAGATAATCAAAGACAGAAAATCTTGAGTTAATCTGGGGTGGGGGGAGGCTTACAGCCTACCTATGAAAAACAATGACAAAAATTACATCAGACTTCTCATCAGAAACCATGCAAACAAGAACAGATTGGAGTAATATATTTAAAATGTTGAAAAAAGATACCAACTTAGAATTCTGTCTTCAGTGAAATTATCCTTCGAAAATGAATGAGAAACATAGACTTTCTCAGACAAACAAAAACTGGGAGAATTTGTCACCAGTAGATAGGCAATGCAAAAAATGTTACAAGAAGTTCTTCATAAAAAAAAAACAAAATAATATGTCAGAAACTCTTGTCTACATAAAGTAAGAAAAAGTATCAGAGAAGGAATAGATAAAGGTAAAATGAAATCTTTTATATTTCTTATTCTTAGTTGAATTGATAGATAACTAGCTATTCAAAGTAGAAATAGCACCAATGTATTGGTGAATATAGCATAAGAACGAATAAACGAGTCAGTGTTATGAGGGATGGAAAGAGGAATTAGAAACATTAAGTTAGAAGATATCTGAATTGCCTTTGAAGCAGTAAAGTGCTATTTGAAAGTGGACTTAGATTAGTTGCAAGTGAATATTGCAAACTCTAGAGAAAGTGCCAAATTAATATATATTTATATATAATTATATACTAAAACAAGACAGAAAATAAAATCAAATAAAATGGTCAATTTAAGCCTCATAAGTCAGTCTCTGATTTCCAGTCTGACATACAAAGAGCTTAGAAGTCTTTGCTCCATACTAACAACAAGTAAAAAGCTGAACAAATGGAAAAATTGACAAGTCTTCTTAGACTTACCAAAGAGGTAAGGTAGCAGGGCAAACCTCTGCCCCCTAAAATCAGAGAGACATACAGGCAGATACAAAGACAACTTAGCAGAGCAGAAATCACTGAGCAGAAACCTCCACAAGCACCAGTCCCAAGATCAAAACACCTGAACTGTAATTAATGAATTACCAGAGACTCAGTGTGAATAAGTCTGAGAGATAAAGTTTCCAGGAGGACATAATTAGAGGGAAAAATTCACACTTCTGTGAATTTTACCTCTAGGAGCTCTATCAGGATCTCATAACAATGATCAGAGAAAAAACCCCTTGGAATTCTAGAAGCACAAAGAGCATAGTAACAATTTTGAAATACACCAGAGAATCCAGTTCTTAACAAGGACTATCCTCAAAAGAAACTATTTTAGAGGAGTGATGGCACGAAAATGGCAGAGTAGGAGTTCTCTAGCTTCTCTCCCCCACCCCCACAGAATTTCAACTATCCAGTAGCAGGATTACCACCCTGAATATCTTAGGATTTGGGAGTGCATCTGTGATGTCCCTTAAGACCACATAGCTAAGAATAACTGGTAAGACAAACAGTGCTCTGTGACCACAACGACACTCCCCTAAGCTCACAGAGTGCCACATGCAGAGAAGTCCCCTGAATGCATAATTTATACAGTGATAAAAGTAAATGGGTGGTGGAAATTTTGATTCCTAACCATTCTGTGACTCTTCACAGGAGACTTACTCCAATCTTTTTTGACAAGAAGCATTGTGAACACTGACAGGGATAGCCCACCAGGCGCCAAATTAAAACAAAGAATGGGGGAGAAGGTGCACAAAAAGCTCAGTGCTAGCCATGGCATGCCTTGGCTTATGTCACTCTCTAGTGCTGCAACATCTGCAGTGTTCATGGGCTTCAAGACCAAAACAGAGAGTCTACTCAGAATTTCTGGATATACCTACTGTACAAGAAAAGTCGAAGACAAAGCCAGACTGTGAAGACTGAAATAGATACATATGAAGTCAATGCACAGACAATGACACAAGACTACAAGAATTAAGAGCAATCAGGGAAACATGACATCACCAAATGAACAAAATAAGGTACCAGTGACTGACGCTAAAGAGAGGGAGATGTATGATCTTTCTGGTAAAGAATTCAAAATGGCTGTTTTAAGGAAGCTCAATTAGCTTTAAGAAAACACAAAGAAACAATTGAGAAATAATAATTTTAAAATATCAAAAAGAAAGCCAGGAATGGAAAATACAGTAAATGAGTTGAAAATTGCAATAGAAAGCTTCAACAGCAGAATTGATCAAGCCAAAGATTCAATGAGCTCAAAGACAGGCTATTTGAAAATATACAGTCAGAGGAGAAAAAAGAAAAGAGAATGAAAAGAACAGAGAAAGCTTATGGGATCTTTCGGACAACTTCAAAAGAGCAAATTTGGAGTAATTAATGTTCAAAATGGAGTAGAGAAAGATAAAGGGGTAGAAAGCATATTTGGGGTAATAATAACAAAAAAAAATTCCCAAACTTGAAGAAAAATATAATTTTTTAGGTTCAGGATGGTCAAAGGTCACCAATCAAATAAAATCCAAATAAGATTACCCCAAAACATATTATAGTCAAACTGTCAAAGGTCAAAGAACCTGAAAATAGCAAGAGAAAAAAATGACACGCATGGATTCCAATGCACCTGGCTGCAGACTTCTCAGCAGAAACCTTATAGGCCAGGACAGAGTGAGAAAATATATTCAAAGTGCTAGAAAAAGAAGAAAAACTTCAACAAAGAATACTAGTACCTAGAAAAGCTAACCTTCAGAAATGAAGGAGAGACAAAGACTTTCTCAGAAAAAAAAAGATAAGGGGGTTTACCTGTATCACACGTGTCTTACAGGAAATGCAAAAGGGAGTTCTTCAAACTAAAAGCAAATGATCCTAATGAGTAATATGAAGACATCTGAAAGTGTAAAATTCACTAGAAAAAGTAAATATACAGTCAATTCAGAATACCCTTATACAATAATTGTTGTATATAAACACCTTATATCTTTAGTATAAAGATTAAAAGACAAAAATATTAAAAATAATAGTTATAGTATGCAATACAAAAAGTTGTAAATTGTGACATCAAAAATTCAAAATGTGGGGGAAGAAATAAGTTAAAGTATAGATTTCTTCTTTTTACTTTATTAGCAATCAAAATTAAGTCAATATCAGTTTTAAATAACCTATAATAATTACAAGATGTTTTACATAAGCCTGATAGTAACCACAAAGTAAAACCCTATACTAGAAACACCAAAAATACAAAGCAAAAAAATCAAATTATACTACTGGAGAAAACCCCTTAAGCACAAAGGAAGACAATAAGAGAGAAAAAAGAAAAGATCCATAAAATAATGAGAAAACAAATAACAAAATAGCAGTAGTTAATCTTTTCTTATTAATAAGCACCTTGAATGTAAATAGATTAAATTATTTAATTAAAAGGCATAGAGTGGATGAATGGATTAAAAAAACAAGACCCAATGATATGTTGCCTACAAGAGACTCACTTCACTTGTAAGGACACGCATAGAACAAAAACAAAGAGATGAAAAAGATATCCCATGCAAATGGAAACCAAAAGAGAGCAGGAATAGCTATTACTATATCTGATATAACAGACTTTAAGTCAAAAATTGTAAAAAGAGACAAAAAAGGGGATTATATAATGATAAAGGGGTAAATTCATCAAGAGCACACACAACTGTAAATATATATGCAACCAACATCAGGGCACTTAAATTATACAGCAAATATTAATAGACCTAAATGGAGAGAAGACTGCAATACAATAATAGCAGGGGACTTCACAACTCCACTTTCAGCAATCGACAGATTATCCAGACAGAAAGTCAACAAAGAAACTTCAGACTTAGTATTCTAGACCAAATCGATATAACACATATTTACAGAACATTCCATGCCACAGTGCAGAATACACCTTCTCAACTACACATGGAACATTCTCCAGGATAGGTCACATGGTAGGCTACAAGGCTGTATGATAGGACTTAACAAATGCAAGAAGGCCAAAATCATTTCAGGCATCTATTCTGACCACAGTGGTATAAAACTAGAAATAAGCTTCAGAAAATCTACAAATACATAGAAATTAAACAACATGTTTCTCAATAATCAATGGGTCAATAAATAAATTTAAAGAACAGTTGAAACGTTTCTTGAGACAAATGAAGATAGAAACACAACATACAAAAAAGAATGGGATTCAACAAAACTATATTAAGAGGAAAGTTTATAGCAATAAATAAAATACCTACATCAAAAAACTAGAAATATTTCAAATAAACAACATAGTATACCTCAAAGAAGTAGAAAAGCAAAAACAAACCAAATTCAAATTAGCACAAGAAAGATAATAATAAAGATTAGAGTAGAAATAAACAAAATTTAGAGTAGAACACCAATATAAAAAAAATCTACAAAATGAAAGTACTTTGCTAAACTATGAAAAAAGAGAAATGACTCAAATAAGTAAAATCAGAAAGGAAAAAGGAGACATTACAACTGATACCAAAGAGATACAAAGGATTATTATAACTATTATGAAGAACTATGCACCTACAAATTGTAAAATCTATAGAAAATGAATAAATTTGGGGACACATGTAACCTACCATGATTGAACCAAAAAGAAATAAAAAGACTGAACAGACCAAAAATTAGTAACAAGACCAAATCAATACTAAAAACTCTCCCAATGAAGAAAAACCCCAGTCCAAATGACTTCATTACTGAATTCTACCAAGCTTTTAAAAAAGAACTAATACCAATACTATCAACTATTCCACTGAATAGAAGAAAAGAAAATTCTTCCAAACTCAGTCTACAATGACAGTATTACCCTAATACCAAAATCTGACATAGACACAACAACAATATCAACGACAAAACTACAGGCCAATATCCCTAATACACACAGATTCAAAATTTCTCAAATACTTGGAAACCAAATCCAACAGCACATCAAAAAAGATTATACACCATAATCAAGTAGGATTTATCCCAGGCATGCAAGAATGTTTCAACATATGCAAATCAATAAATGTGACATCTCATGTTAGCAGAATGAAGAATAAAAACCATAAAATCATTTAAATAGATGCAGGAAAAGCATTTGATAAAATTCAGCATTGCTTGTGGTAAAACTCTCAACAAATTAGGTATGGAAGGAATTTACCTCAACACAATAAAGGCCATATATGACAAACCCACAGCTAACTGTTAACTGGACTGGAAGAAGAAAAAGATGCCCACATTCACCACTCTTATTCAACATAGTATTCATAATCCTAGCCAGAGCAATTAGGCAAAAGAGTGACATAAAGCGTATCCAATCAAATTATCCCTGTTTGCAGAAAACATAACCTCATGTATAGAAAAACCTAAAGAGTCCACCAAAACACTTTTAGAACTGATAAACAAATTCAGTAGTTTCAGGATACAAATCAACATACAATAACCAGTAGCATTTCTATATACCAGCAGCAAACAATCTGAAAAACAAATCAAGAAAGCAATCCCATTTACGATAGCTACAAAAAATACCTAGAAATGAATTTAACCAAAAAGGTGAAAAATCTCTACATGGACAATTATAAACACTGATGAAAGAAATTAAAGAAACACAAAAAATAAAAAGACATCTTGTGTTTATGAATTAAAAGAATTAATATTGTTTAAAAGACCATAATATCAAAGCAATCTACAGATTCAATGCAATCTTTATTAAAATAGCAATAACATTTTTCACAGATATAGATAAAACAGTCTTAAAATTAATACGGAATCACAAAAGACCCTAAAGAACTAAGGCAAGTCTGAGGGGAAAAGAACCCATAAACAGCAAAAAACAAAACTGGAGGCATCAGATTAACTGACTTAAAAATATACTACAAAACCATAGTAATCAAAACAATGTGGTACTGACATAAAAACAAATAAATCAACAAAACAAGATAACACCCAGAAATATAAAGGTACTTCAAAAAGTTTAGAGAAATATTTGTATTATCTTTTAATTCTATTTTTTTCATGAACTTTAATGTATCATTTTCAGTCTACAAACTTACAGCCAACTGATTTTTGACAAAAGTGCCAAGAACATACACTGGAGAAAGAATAGCGTCTTCCATAAATGGTGGTGGGAAAACTGGATACCCACATACAGAAGAATGAAATTAGAAATTTATCTCTTACCATATACAAAAATCAAGTAAAAATGAATTAAAGAACGAAATATAAGACTTAAAATTGTAAAACTACTGGAAGGAAACACAAGGAAAATGCTTTAGGACCTTAGGTGTGTGAAAAGATTTTATCGATAAGACCTCAAAAACACTCCAGGGAGTATTTTATCAGAGTCTAGCCTGTTGGTGTTTTATCAGACCCAAACCAACTTGAGTGAAGAATAAAACCCAACTCCAATCTGCTCTAGCCTTCATCTGGGAGAAGGGAAAAACAAAATTTCAACTCTTTCTAGACATCCTATACGACTTGTATTAGTCCATGATTGTGTTGTTTTAACAGAATACCTGAGACTGGGTAATTTATAAAGAAAAAAGGTTTATTTGCCTTACAATTCCAGGACAGCTGCATCTGGTGTGGGCATTTGGCCTCCAAACTGTTGGAAAATTCTGCCCCCATGGTTCTGCAAGGAGTAGCCCACTGGGCTACACTGGTGCCTGCAGCTTTTCCAGGCAGGTGTTGCATATTAACAATGGCCCTGCAGTTCTGGGGTCCTGGTGCTGACCCAGCTCCCAAAGCTCTATTAGACATTGCCCTGGTGGGAGCTCTCTGTGAAAGACCTGACCCCACATTTCTGCTCTGCATTGGTCTAGTAGGTGCCCTCTGCCTTGGCTCCACCCCTGCATCAGGTCTCTGCCTGGGATCCTAGGCTTTTCAATATATCTTCTGAAATGTGGGTGGAAGCTGCTATGCCTCTTCTGCTTTTGCTTTGGGGGAACAAAGGTTGAGGGGACACACATATCCAAACTATATCACCCTTAAAGGAATAAAAAAACTAAGACAAAATCTGAGAAGCAATTGTGAAGTTCACAGCCCAGTGGCACAGTTCACTTAAAGACTGAGACCTAATCATAGAACAATACAACACTTCCCCCCATACTTTATTGCTATATTAATAAACATCTATTTACTACAGTATTTTCCCAGTACATAATGTCTGCCTTTCAACAAAATATTATGTGGCATGCTAAAAGGTAAACACACACACACACACTTAGAAGAGACAGAAAAAGCATTAGAACCAGAACCAGATATAGTAGGGATACTGGATTTAATAGATTGTGAATTAAAAACATCTATGCTTAGGACCATACTGAAAAAGTAGACAACATAAAAGACCAGATAGGTAACACTGCTAGAAATATGGATTTTAAGAAAGACTAAAAAGAAAGGGTGGAGATCAAACACACTGTAAAAGAAATAAAGAATGCCTTTAATAAGGCATTAATAGCTTGAACACAGCTAAAAAATAGAATCTCTGAGCCTAGAGATATGTCAATAGAAACTTTTAGAACTGAGAAAAAGAGAAAATGCTGAAAACCAGAATATCCAAGAACTGTGAGACAACTACAAATGATGTAACATACATGTAATGGAATGCCAGAAGGAGAAGAAAAAGAGAAAGGAACAAAAGGAATATTTGAAGCAACTATCACTGAGAACTTTCCAAAATAAATGTCAAGCACCAATCCACAGACCCAAGAAGCTCTGGAAATACCAAGAAGGATAAATACTAAAGAAAATACCTTTAGGTATATCATATTTAAACTGCAAAAAATCAAAAGTAAAAAAAAAAAAAAAAAAAAAAAAACTTTTAAATAAGCCTGAGAATAAATCACCTCACCTATGGAGGAGCAAAGACAAGAATTGCATTCACCATCTCAGAAATCACATAAGAATGAAGCAAGTGAAGTAAAATCTTGTATGTGTTAAGAGGAAAAACAACCCACCAACTTGGAATTTTGTATCTTGTGAAATCATCCTTAAAAGTGAGTGATAAATAAGAACTTTCTTAAACAAGCAAAAAATAAGAAATTTTGTTTCCAGCTGACCTGCCTTGCAAGAAATGGTAAAAGTTTTTCAGAGAGAAGGAAAATTATATAGGTTAGAAACTTGAATCTAAATAAGGAAAGGAAGAGCATTACAGAAGGAATGAGTGCAAGTAAAATGAAAACTTTTTCCTCATTTTTAATTGATCTAACAGAGAGCAGTTTATTCAAATATTAGTAGCAACAACATACTCAATTATTATAGTTTAGGTATAAGTTAAATGAATGACAAAAATGATGCAAGGAACTAGAGAAAGGAATTAGGAATATTTTATTATTTTAAGGTATTTGCACCACCTGTGAAGTGGTATAGTGTTATTTGAAGGTGGACTTGGTTTTGCTGAATACATATAGTGCAAACTCTAGAGCAACCACTAAGAAAAGTTTTAAAATAAGTATAATTGATATGCTAAGAAAGGATGGAAAACCAAATCATAAAATCTTCAATTAAAACTACAAAAGGCAGAAAAAATGCGGAAGACAAAAATAGGAACAGAGAACAAGGACAATAAAAAGAAATCAGAGACACAAATGGTAGATATTTATCCAACTATAACAATAATTGCCTTGATTGTCAGTGCTGCAAATGTACCAGTTAAAAGACAGAGATTTTCAGAGTTGATAAAAAGCCAAGGCCCAACTATATGTTCCTTAAAATAAATGTATTTTAAATATAAAGACGTGTATAGATTAAAAGCAAAGGGATGGAAAAAATATGCCATGCTAACACTAATCAAAAGAAATGAGAGTAGCTTTATTAATTTCAGACAGAGCAAACTTCAGAGCAAAAAATAGTATGTGAATAAAAAGACCAATACATAATGATAAAAGGGTCAAATATCAATGAAGATATAACAATCCTTAATGTTTATGTTCTTAACAACAGAACATCAAAATATGTGAGACAGACCTGATAGAACTGCAAGGAGTAAAAGATGAATCTACTCTGAGAGTTGGAGACTTCAACACCCCTCTATTTGAAATGGACAGATCCCATAGGTAGAAAATCTATAAGGACATAGTTGAACTTAACAGCACCATCAATCTACTGGATATAACTGAAATTTATAGAATACTTTATCCAAAAACTACAGGGTACACATTTTTCCAAGTTCATATGGAACATTCAACAAGATAGAGCACATTTTGGCCCATAAAACACACCTTAACAACTAAAAAAATATATAAATTATACAATATATGTTTTCAGATCATGGTGGAATTAAACTAGGAATGAATAAAATGATAACTAGAAAATCCCAAAATACTTAGAGATAAAAAAAAAAAAACACTTAAATAACACATGGGTCAAAGAAGAAATTTCAAGAGAAATTTAAAAATATATTTTTAACTAAATGAAAATGAAGATACAACTTATCAAATGTGTGTGATACATCAAAATCAATGCTAAGAAAAATTTATAGCACTGAATATATACGTTGTAAAAGAAGAAAGATCTAAAATCAAAACCTAAGCTCCCACCTTAGGAAACTAGAAAAAGAAGAGCAAATGAAATCCAACTAAAACAGAAAAAGAAACATTAAAATTAGATAAGAAGTGAATAAAATTGAAAATATGGGATCAATGGAGAAAATTGATGACACCAAAAATTGGTTCTTTGAAAAGATCAATAAAATCAATTAGCCTATAGCCAGCCTAACTAAGGAAAAAAACCAAAGAAACAAGTTACTATTATCAGAAATGAAAGATGGGACAACAATACAGTACCATGGGCATCAAAAGAATAACAGAGCAATAATACAAACAACACTATGTTTGCAAATCCAATAAACTCGAAGACAGGGACAGTTCTTTGAAAGCACAATCTTCCAAAAGCTTCACAAGAAGAAATAGACAATCTGAATAGGCCTATATTCATTAATAAAATTGAATAAATAATTAATAACCTTTCAAGACAGAAAGAACCAAGCTCAGATGTGTTCACAAAAGTCTACCAAACATTTAAGGAAGAAATTTTACCAATTCACAACTATCCCATTGAGAAAATATAAGTTGATGAAATACTTTCTAACTCATTCTATGAGGCCAGTATTACCATAATAACAAAACTACGCAAAGACTTTACAAGAAAGGAAAACTACAGACCAATATCTCTCATGAACATAGATGCAAAAATCCTCAGCACAATATTAGCAATTCAAATCAATAATGAATAAAAATAATTATATAGCATGACCTAGTGGGATTTGTTCTAGGTGTACAAGGCTGTTTCAACATTCAAAAGTTAATTAATGCAATCCGTCATATCAACAGGTTAAAGAAGAAAAATCACATGAACATATCAATAGATGCAAAAATTTAAAAAAAGAACTTCACAATATTCAACATTTATGATAAAAAAATGCTCATCAAACTAGAAATATAGAAGAAATTTCTCAACTTAATAAATAACATCTACAAAATACATACAGCTAACATAATAATGGTGAGAAACTAGAAGCTTTCATACTTAGATCAAGAACAAGACAAGGATTTCCCTTTTCACTGCTCCATTTCAACATCATGCTCAAAGTCCTAGCTAATTCACTAAGATAAGAAAAGCAAATAAAAGACATATTGATTGGGCAAGAAGAAATAAAACTGTCTCTGTTCACACATGATATGATTGTCTATGTAGAATATCTGAAAGAACCAACAAAAAAGTTCTGGAGCTAATAAGCAATTACAGCAAGGTTGCAGGAAATGAGTTTAATATACCAACTTCAATCGCTTTCCTATATACCAGAAGTGAGCATTTGGCATTTGAAGTAAAAAAGTGCTATAGCATTTACATTAGCACCATCAGAAATGAACTACTTGGACATATATCTACCAAAATATGTACAAGATCTATACGAGGAAAGCTATAAAACTCTGGTTAAAGAAATCAGAAAAGAACTCAATAAATTGAGAGATATTTCACGTTCATGGATAGATAACACTCAATATTGTCAAGATGTCAGTTCTTGCCATCTTGATCTCTAGATTTAACGCAATCCTGATTAAAATTCATGATAAAGATGTTTTACCCAAAATAGAAAAAGATCTCTTAAAACTTAATAAAAAGAAAACATACAACCCAATTAAAATATGGGCAAAATATATGAACAGAAACCTCACCAAAGAAGATATATGGATGGCAAATAAGCATATGAAAAGATGCTCAACATTATATTTCACCAGGAAGTTGCAAATTAAAATGAGATACCACTAAACAATACCTTTCTAGGTATTTACCAAAATGAGTTGAAAATATATCCACACAAAAACCTGCATGTGAATTTGTATAGAAGCTCTATTCATAATTTCCACAGCTGGAAGAAACCAAGATATTCCTCAGTATGTGAATAGATAAACCTTGAAACATCCATACAATAGAATACTTTTCAGCACTAAAAGGAAATGAGCTATTACACCACAAAAAGACATGGAGGAGCCTTAAATGCATAATGCTAAATTAAAGAAGCCAGTCTGAAAAGACTGCTATATGATTCTAACTATATGACATTCCAGAAAAGGTAGAACCATAGAGATAGTACAAATATCAGTGGTTGCCAGAAGTTCAGTGGGAGGAAGAGACGGATGGATAAGTGAGGTACAGGTGGATTTTGGTGAAACTATTTCCTATGAGACTATAATGGTGGACATAAAACATTATTCATTTGTCAAAACCAACAGAACTGCACAATACAACAAATGAAACTTAATGTAAAGAATGGAATATTATTAATAATAATATATAAATATTTGTTCATTAATTTTAACAAATGTACCATACTAATGCAAGATCTTAATAAGGAAAATTGGCAGAGGAGAACCAGGTTATATAGAAATGCTCTGTACTATCTGCTCAATTTTTCTGTAAACCTACAACAGTTCTAATATATAATGTCTATTTTTAAAAAATTAAAAATCAAGACTTCTGTAAACCTTCCTTACATAACCTTCCTTAAGGTTAATTATTTTTATATTAAAAACTTGGTATACATTGTTAGAAGCATCAATAGATAAAAACATATTGAAGATTTTTTATTATAATGTCCAATTGACTCTATTAAGTTTATAGTAATGTATTCTCCTATCATTTCCTAAACAAACTCCATTACTTACTATAAAAACTCTTCAAACTCTGCGAATTGGATGAGATTAACATGAGAGCTTGTTTCACTTGCTTATAACTCTTTTTGCGTATTACATTAGAAATAGAAGTTCATTGAAGAAAAATCAGAAGAAAAAAATACATTAATGATTCAATAAGGGATAGTCACAATTATTTCGCAAATTTTTTAAAATTTCATATGAATAAACATACATTTTTAGCAAAAGTAGAATAAAAGTTGGACACTTTTATTTTCTTCTCTCTTTCTTTTTTACGGGGGGAAGGATATCTTACAGAAATTTTCCACATATGTATTGCCACCACTTGCTATGATCTTGAGTAAGTCCTCTCTGAAAAATAATCTTTTTGACTTGTAAAATGAAATGGTAATACATTTAGCCTTCCACATCCGTGGGTTCTGCATCTGTGGATCCAACCAGCTGGGGATCAAAAATATTTGGGGAAAAAATTCCACAAAGTTCCAAAAGGCAAACGAGTTTACTATGCACTGAGTACTACATTGAATCCGTGAGAATGAAGTGATGTGAAGGCATCTTATAAGTAATCTAGAGATGATTTAAAGTATACAGGAGAATGTGCATAGGTTATATGCAAATACTATGCCATTTTATATAAGGGACTTGAGTATTCACAGACTATGGTATCCATAGGGTGTACTGGAACCAATCCCCCATGGATACTTGGAGATAACTGTACCACCAGAAGGGCTAATTATAAGAAGTACACAATTGGTTTTATATATGAATGCTAGGAGCTATGTTTTTTTTCAGAAGTTAAATATCATTTTTATTGTTGTAGTTGATCAAACAGTGAAAAATTGATCACAGCGAATTAAACAGATTGAGTTTTTTTAATGAAATTGAGAATTTTGTCTATTCTTTCAGCTCTGTAAATTTATGGTTCATGTATTTTGAAACTCTGATGTTTGATGCATACACATTTTATGTCTTCCTGGTGAACTGTAAAGCCCCTCTTTGTCTTTAGTACTTTTCTTTGTTCTGAAATCTACTTTTTCTATCAACACTCCTGCTTTTTCTAAAATTAATGTTTGCTTCATACATATTTTTCTATCATTGTAAGCTACCTATGTGATTGACTATGCAGTGAGTTTCTTATTGACAGCATAGTTGGATCATGTTTGTTTTTAATCCATTCTGCCAATCTCTGTTTTAAAATTTTTGTGTTTATAACATTTAAGTTTAAAATAATTGTAAATAGGTTAGCAATTAAGCCTGCCACTTTATTATTTGTTTTTTGTTTGTTTCCTCTGGTTCTTATTTCCCCTTTTCTGGTTCTTATTACACTTTTCTTAACTTTTTGTGACTTACTCAAACATATTTAGAAATTTATCTTTATTTACTTACAGTTTCTGTTTGTTCTGTTTTTGTTTTAGTATATCACATTGCACAGTTTTCTTAGCAATTGCTCTAGGTGTTAAAATGTACATATGTAACTTATTACTGGTATCAATGTTTTATCACTTTGAGTGACATGTAGAAACCTTATTTCCCTTAGGTCCTTTTATCTTTTGACCTTTTAAAATATAATTGTCTTAAGTATTTTCTTTATTTACATTGGTGGTATAATTTTTGCCTCAACAATTGGCTATGATTTAAGAAGCTCATGATAAGTAAAATGGTCTCATATTTTCTATCCATTCTGTTTTTATCCATTCTACTATCATCAGGTCTGATGTTCCGATTTCCTTTCTGAAATTCCAAGTGCTTTTTGAGTCATCTTTTCTGTGTGGAGAACTTCCTTTAGTCTTTCTCTAAGGTTAGGTTTGTAAGAAACTAGTTCTCTCCGTTTTCCATTGTCTGAAAATATCTATCCCTTTAGTTACTGATGGATATTGTTGTTGGATATAGAACTCTAACGGATTTTTTTTTTTTTTTTAATTTCAGGACTTTAAAAATGTTGCGCCGCTTCCTTCAGACCTCTATGTTATCAGAAGAGAAATCTGATGTCATTGAAATTGATGTTTCCTTTCGGATGATATGTCATCTTCTTTCAGGCTGCTTTCCAGACTTGCTGTTAGCATTCACAAGTTTAGTTATGATGTCATTTGATGTGGATTTCTTTGAGTTTATCCCACTTGAGTTTTTCTCAGCTTCTTGAATCTGAAATCTTATGTTTTTCACCAAATTTTGGAAGTTTCCAGTCATTATTTTTTCTAATATATTTTCAGTTCAATTGTGTTTCTTCCTCTTCTTTCGGGACTTTAATGGTACAAATGCTATCTCTTTTGTTATTGTCCCACAAGTCCCCAAGACTATGTTTATTACTTTTTTCAGTCGGTAGTCTCTGTGTTGTTCAGATTGGACAACACATTGGGTAAATTCTATTGATCTGTTTCAAGTTCACTGATTTTATCCTCTATCATTTTCACTTTATGATTGAGCCCATACAGTGAGGGTTTTTTAAAAAATTTTGGTTATTGTATATTTCAGTACTATACCTCCCATTTAGTTCTTTTTATAAATTTTATTTCTTTGCTGAGATTTTCTGGTTTTTACTTGTTTCAGGAGAATTGGTAACTGCTTATAGAAACATTTCTATGGCAGCTGCTTTAAAAACCTTATCAGGAATTCCAATATCTGATTCATCTCAGTGTTGGCATACTTTGATTGTATTTTTATAATCAACTCACTATTTTCCTGGGTTTTGATATGATAAGTAACTTTTTATTAACACTAGACCTTACAAATGTTATGTTGTAAGAATCTAAATTCAATATTTGAAATTATTTCTAACATCTTTCTTAACTTGTAATTCACATACCATAAAATACACCCATATAAAGTGTTCAATTCAATCATTTTAGTATACTCACATAGTTGTGCAACCACTTGCATTGTCTAATTTTTGAGTATTTGTATCACTTCACAAAGACATGCTGTAAACAATTGTAGCCACTTCCCATTCCCTCCCTCTTTACCAGTACATTTGCCTATTCTGGACATGCCATAAAAATTGAATCACATAATATGTGACCTTTGTTTCATTTTATATTGTGGTAAAATATATATAACATGAAATTTATCATTTTAACTGACCAACTGTACAAACCAATGCATTACATACACTAAAACTGCAAGAATACCCGCTATCCATTTCCAGGATATTTTCTTTTTTCTTTTTTTTTTCCTTTTTTTTCTGGATCGCAACCCTCAGTGTCGCCCCCATACCGGACCAGGACCAGCAACGGGATCGCAACCCTCGGCGTTGCTCCCGCGCCACGCTCAGCCAGTGAGCGGGAACCAGTCTGTATGTGGGATCCGAACCCTCGGCGGGAGCGCCGCCGCGCTTCCCAAGCGGTGCACTATAGCAGTGCGCCACCAGGCCGGCCCCATTTCCAGGATATTTTCAAATTGAAACTCTGTACCCATTAAAAGATAACTCCCCATTTTCTCTACTCCCTCCCTCACCTCAGATCCCATAAATCAACATTTAATTTTCTGTCTCTATGATTTTGTCTACCCTAGGTACATCATAACTGGAATCATATAGTATTTGCCCTTTTATGACAAGCTTATTTCACTCAGCATAATGTATTCAAAATTTATTGATCTTATAGCATGTGTCAAATTTCCTTCCTTTGTAAGGCTGAATAATATTCCAACATAATATATACCATATTTTGTTTATTCATTTATCCATCAGTGGATACTTGGGTTGGGTATAATGCCCTTGAAACTGGAAAGGAACTAATGCTGGTGAGGATGTGGAAAGAAAGGAACCCTCCTGCACTGTTGGTGGGACTGTAAATTAGTACAGCCATTATGGAGGACAGTATGGAGGTTCCTTAAACAACTACAGATAGAACTGCCATATGATCCGGCAATCCACTACTGGCTATATACCCAGACGATTGGAAAACATCAGGTTTAAGTGATACTTGCACTCCCATGTTTATTGCAGCTCTATTTACAATAGCCAGGAGAAAGAACCAACCTTAATGTCCATACATGGATGACTGGATAAGGAAATTATGGTATATATGCACCATGGAATACTACTCAGCCATTAAAAAGAATGTAATTCTACCATTCACAGCAACATGGATGAGCCTGGAGAAAATTATCCTGTGTGAAACAACCCAGATACAGAAAGAGAAATACCACATGTTCTCACTCATAACTGGGAGCTGAATCTATAAATTAAAAAATGAACAATAAGAAGACATAGAGAGAAAGAAAGAAAGAAACAACAATCAAGTAATATGTTAAACTTTTAGAAAACTAAAGGTGGAAAAGGGGAGGGGAGGAGGAGAGGTAGGAGGGCTAATGAGGAATTGGTCAATGGATACAAAGAATGATGGTGTATTGTAATGATGAATAAGCTAACTAGACTGATCTAACCACCACACATTCTACACAATTACTAAAAATCAACATCGTACCCCACATGTATGTATAATTAAAAAAAAGAAAGAAGCTGACAAATCTATACAGTTTACAAGGAGTTTCATTAAAGCATAGATTTAATACAGGGAAAATCAGATGTTTACAGCAGATGAGAACCCTTTCTCTCTTTCTGGATTTTAGGCAAGGCTTATATAGCAAATGCAGTGTTACTCAAAATAACTTCAAAAAAATAGCCTAAGAAAAATAAGTTTCCTGTGATCTATGAAGCAGGGGGCTTGTGATGCTTTTGCTCAGACTAGCTGATGCCAGGAGTTGCAATAAATCACCTGCTCCCTAAATCCTGTGTTTTCATTATGCGTGCCGTAAGGTTGATCTATAACTTGTCATTGAAACAAAGGAATGAGGTTAGACAGGAGTCCAAATGGCAAGCAGGACACAAGATGGCATTAGTGCTGTTCACCCTCTAACAGGTTGTCTCCACATTTAAGGTAATATGAATAATGCTGCAGTGAACATGGGTGCACAGATGTCTATTTGAATCCCTGTTTTCAATTATTTGGGGTATAGATCCAAAGTGAAATTGCTGGATCATATGGTAATTCTACTTTTGATTTTTGAGGAACTGCTAAACTGTTTTACATAGTGACTGCACCATGTTACAATTTGTAGTGGATTGAATTATGTCTCTCAAAACTCATTGAAGCTTGAATTGTGTCCCCCAAGTTTTATGTATTAGAAACTTGGTCCCCACTGTGACTGTTAAGAGAGTGGGAAATCCTATTATGGTAATTGAAAGGTGGAGTCTTGAAGAGGTGATTAGATTGTAGGAACATGCCGTAGTAAGTGGATTAATAATGGTGGTCAGGGGCATGGTTCTGGGGCTTTTAAAAGGAGAGTGAATGAAAAGTTTAGTCTCTCTGCCCTCTCTGCTTCCACCATCTTGCAATGTGAGACCCCTGGGTCATTGTCACCACCACCAGATGGACTTTGGACTTCCCAGACTGAGAAACTGTAAGCAATAAATTTCATTTTCTTTATAAATCACCCAGCTTCAAGTATTTCATTATAAGCAACAGAAACAGACTAATACCCATTTCTACCAGCAAGCAATGAGCAAGAGTTCCAGTTTGTCTACATCTTCATCAACATTGCTATTCTCTCTCTCTCTCTCTCTCTCTCTCTCTGTATGTGTGTGTGTGTGTGTGTGTGTGTGTGTTTCATAATAGCTGTCCTAATGGATGCAAACTGGAATTTCATTGTGTTTTTGATTGGCATTTCCCTAATGATTAGTGATGTTGAGCACCTATTCGTATTCTTATTGGACATGTGCAGAAATGTCTAAGCCCTTTACCCCTTTTGTAACTGGGGTGCTTTTTTGTTGTTGTTGAGTTGTAGGAGTTCCTTATATATTCTGCATATTTGCTCTTATTAGGTATATTATTTGCAAGTATTTTTTCCATTCTGTGGGTTATCTTCTCAGTATGTGGACAGCTTTTTCTGACGCATAAAAATTTTTAATTTTGATGTACTCCAGCTTATCTATTTTTTCTTTTGTTACCTGTGCTTCTGGTGCCATATCTAAGAAATCATTGACAAATCTAATGTCATAAAGCTATTCCCTTATATTTTCTTCTATGAGTTTTATAGTTTTCACTCTTATATTTAGGTTTTTAATCCATTTTGAGCTCATTTTTGTAAATGGTGAACAAAAGGGTCTAACTTCATTCTTTTGTAAGTGCATATCCAGTTTTTCCAACAGCATGTGTTAAAAACACTGTCCTTTCCACATTGAATGTTCTTCACACCCTTTTTGAAAATCACCTGACCATGTATACAAGGATTTATTTCTGGGCTCTGTATTCTGTGCCACTGGCCTGTATATTTTTCTTTATGCCAGCACCCTACTATTTTAATTATTCTAGCATTGTAATAAGTTTTGAAATTAAGAAGGGTGACATCTCCAATTTTGTTCTTATTTTTCAAAATTGTTTTGACTATTTAGAGCTTAGAACACAGATAAATTTTAAGATAGATTTTTCTATTTCTGCAAACAACATTGCTGGGATTTTGATAAGAATTGTATTAAATCTGTGGATTGATTTCAGTAGTATTTGATATCTTAACAATAGTAAGTCTTGAATCCATGAATGTGAGATCTTTTCATTTATTTTTCTCTTTAAATTCTTTCAAAAGCATTTTCAGTGCACAAATCTTTTGCCTCCTTAGTTAACATTATTCCTACATATTTGATTCTTTTGTGTACTACTGTAAATGAAATTATTTTCTTAATTTTCTTTTCAGTTTCTTCATTATTAGTGTATAAAATGCAACTGATGATTTGTGTGTTGATTTTGTATCCTGTAACTTTGCTGAATTTATTATTATTTATGAAAGCTTTTTGGTGAAATCCGTAGGGTTTCCTAGATATAAGATTATGTCACCTGCTAACAGATATAATTATATTTTTTTCTTCCAAATTTGGATACCCTTTGTAGTGGATTGAATTATGTCCCCCCAAAACTCACTGAAGCTTGAATTGTATCCCCTAAGATTTATGTATTAGAAACTTAGCCCCCACTTAACCGTTAAGAGGGTGGGAAATCCTATTATGGTAATTGAAGGGTGGAGCCTTGAGGACCCCTGGGTTACTGTCACCACCATCAGATGGACTTTGGACTTCCCAGCTTCAGAAACTGTAAACAATAAATTTCATTTTCTTTATAAATTACCCAGTTACAAGTATTTTGTTATTAGCAACGGAAATAGACTAATACAGAAAATTGGTACCAGAGAAGTGGGGTGTTGCTTATAAAAATACTTGAAAATGGGGAAGTGGCTTTGGAACTGGGTGTTGGACAAAGGTTGGAGGAGTTTGGAGGACTTAGAAGAAGGCAAAAAGAAGGGAAAGTCTGGAACATTTTAGAAACTGGTTACATGGTGGCAAGCAGAATGCTGATAGAAATATGGAGGGTAAAGACCATTCTAAGGTCTCAGATAGAAATAAGGAGTTTATTCTGGGCAAAGATCACCCTTGCTGTGAACTGACAAGGAATTTGGATGCATTGTGTCCATGCTCTAGGGCTTTGTGGAAGTTGGAACTTAGAAGCTGTTAACCAAAGTATTTAGCAGAAGAAATTTCTAAGCAGCAAAGCATTAAGGAAGTTGCATGGCTGCTTGGTACTAAGAATGGGATTTTCAAGAGAAGGGGAAAAAGGCCCTAAGGGCATCACAGAAGCCTCTGGGACCAACCCTTCCATTTCATGCTCAAAGGCCTAGGGAGACAGAATGGTCTTGGGGAACAGGCCTGAAGCACCCTCAAAAAGCTCACTGCTCAGGGCCACCTCAGGAAGCTGCTTCTAGCACCAGCACCCCAGCTGCTTTGGCTGCTGCAGCCATGGCTACATTGGTCCTAGGTGTGACTGGACCTGCAGCTTTGGAAAATACAAGCTGGAAGTCTTGGGGGTATCCATGTGCTGTTAGGTCTGTAGGCTTGCAGAATGCTGGAGCTGTGATTTCAGAGGATGTATGGAAAAGTCTGGGGGCCCAGGAAGAAATCTGTTTCAGGGGCAGAGTCACAGCATGCAACCTTCACTAGAGCAATGCCAAGCAGAAATGTGGAGTCAGAGTTGCAGCAGAGAAACCCCCACAACATCGTGCCTAGTGGAGCCATGAGAGCCAGGCTGCCATGGAGACCCCAGAGTTGTGGAGCTACCAGAATGGGACATCAGCATGGGAGAGCTGAAGTGTAGCCTTAGACCAGGAAAGCCATAGAAGTAGAGCTGCCCAAGGACTTGGGAACCCAACCCCCATGCCAGCATGCAAAGGAAATCGAACATGGAGTCAAGGTATGCGATTCACCAGCTTTGAGTTTAATGCCTGCCCTTGTTGGGTTTTGGATTTGTTTGAGACCTGTTACCTCTTTCTTTTGGCCTATTTCTCCCTTTTGGAATGGGAATATGTATCTATGTTTGTCTCACCATTGTATCTTGGAAGTAGATAACTTGTGTTGATTTTACAGATGGAACTTTGAACTTTGGACTTATGAGTTGAAACAAGTTAAGACTGTGGGAATGAAATGAATATATTTGTATGTGAGAAAGACATGAGTTTGGGGGGGCCAGGGACGGAATGTGGTAGATTGAATTATGTCTCCCCAAAACTCACTGAAGCTTGAATTGTGTCCACCAAGTTTCATGTATTAGAAACTTAGCCCCCACTGTGACCATTAAGAGGGTGGGAAATCCTATTATAGTAATTGAAGGGTGGAGCCTTGAGGAGGTGATTGGATTGTAGGACCATGCACTACTGAATGGATTAAAAATGATGCTCAGGAGTGTGGTTCTGAGGGATTTAAAAGAAGAGGAGAATCTTTGCTCCCTGCTCTCTCTGCTTCCACCATCTTACAATGTGAGACCCGTGGGTCACAATTGCCACCATCAGATGGACTTTGGACTTCCCAGCCTCAGAAACTGTAAGCAATAAATTTCATTTTCTTTATAAAGTACCCAGTTCCAAGTATTTTGTTATAAGCAACGGAAATGGACTAATACACCCTTCCTTACTTTTTTCTTCCTTTCTTCCTCTATTTCTTTCTTTCCTTTTGTTAACTGATAGCTATGGCTAGAACTTTTATTAATATGCTGTATAGAAGTGACAAAAGTGAGCAACCTCATATGATTTCTGATATTTGGGGAAAAGTTTTCAGTTTTTCAGCACTGGGTATGATGTTCACTACTGATTTTTATACATGGCTTTTATTATGTTGAGGTAGTTTTCTTCTGTTTCTAGTTTGTGTAGTGTTTTTTATTATAAGGGAGTGTTGAATTTTGGTGCATGCTTTTACTACGCCAATTAAGATGAACATGCAGTTTTTATCCTTCATTCTGTTGATGTGATTGATGTGTTGTGCTTCTTGATTTTCATACATTGAAGAATTCTTATATTCCAGGAATAAACCTCATTTGGTCATGGTGTACAATTATTTTCATGTGCTATTGAATGTGAATTCAGTTTTCTAGTATTTTCTTAAGGATTTTTTCAACAATATTTATTATGAATACTGATGTGTAATTTTTTTTCTTTCTAGTGTCTTTGTCTTACTTTGGTATCAAGGTAATGCTGGTTTTGTGGAATGAGTTTGGAAATGTTCCTTCCCTTTTCAATTCTTTGGAGAAGTTTAATTCTTCTTCAAGCATTTGATAGAATTCACTAGTGAAGCCATCTGGGCTTCGCCTTTCTTGTTGAAAGGTTTTTGATTACTGATTCAATCTCCTTGCTAATTATAGGTCTGTTCAGGTTTTCTGTTTTTTCATGATTCAGTCTAGATAGGTTGTGTGTTTTTAGGAATTTGTTCATCTACCTAAATTATCCATTTCTGGCATGCAATTTCTTATAGTATCCTTTTATAATCCTTTTAAGTCCTATGAAATTGGTAGTAATGTCCCCTCTCTATTACATATTTTAGTCATTAATGTCTTTCTCTTTTTCCTAGTTCATCTTGCTAAAGGTTTCTCTATTTTCATGATCTTTTCAAAAACCTAACTCTTGATTTTGTTTAATTTCTCTATTATCTTTCTGTTTCATGTTATATTTTTTTATCTCACTTCTAATCTTATATTCTTCCTTCAAGCTTTGGGCTTATTTTGTTCTTCATTCTCTAGTTGCTTAAGTTGTGAATTAAGATTGTTAATTTGAGATCGTGATGGCTAATTTTAGGTGTCTATTTGACTGGACTAAGAGATGGCCAGATAGTTGAGAAAACATTATTTCTTTTTTTATTTTTAAATTATTTTATTATTGTTATTTTAATTTATCAATATATAATTCAGTTGATTTTTGTATTGCTTTACCAATTCCTCCCTTTCCTCCCCCCGTCTCCTGCCTCCCCCCTCCATCAACATCATATCAGTTCACTTGTCTAAACAAGCTCAGGAATTGTTGTGATTGTTGTGTCTTCTTCCCCTCCCCCAATTCATTTGTATATTTACTTGTTTATATTTATTATCTCCTGCAAATAAGTGAGAAGATGTGGTATTTCTCTTTCTGTGTCTGGCTTATTTCCCTTAATATAATTTTTGCTAAGTCCATTCACGCTGCTGCGAATGGTAGTATTTCATCTTTTTTATAGGAGAGTAGTATTCCACTGTGTAGATATACCACATTTTCCTTATCCACTCATCTGATGATGGACATTTAGGCTGGTTCCAACTCTTGCTACTGTAAACAGTGCTGCAATAAACATGGGAGTACAGGTATCCCTTTGACATAATGATTTCCATTCCTCTGGGTATATTCTCAGCAGTGGATTAGCTGGGTCATATGGTAGATTTATCTGTAATTGTTTGAGGAATCTCCAGACCATTTTCCATAAAGGCTGCACCATTTCACAGTCCCACCAACAGTGTAGGAGGGTTCCTTTTTCTCCACATCTTCACCAGCATTTGTCATTCTCAGTCTTTTGGATATTAGCCATCCTAACTGGAGTGAGATGGTATCTCAGTGTGGTTTTGATTTGCATTTCCAGAATGTTGAGTGATGTTGAGCATTTTTTCATGTATCTGTTGGCCCTTCATATATCTTCCTTTGAGAAATGCCTATTGAGCTCATTTTCCCATTTTTAAATCAGGTTACTTGGTTTTTTGCCATTAAGTTGTTTGTGGTCCTTGTATGTTCTGGTTATTAATCCTTTGCCAGAAGTACATTTTGCAAATATTTTCTCCCATTCTGTTCATTGTCTTTTTGCTCTATTAATTGTTTCTTTTGCTGTGAAGAAGCTTTTTAGTTTCTTATAATCCCATTTGTTTATTTTTCCTTTGGTTGGCTGTGCTTTTGGGGTCATATTCATAAAGTTTGTACTCAAACCTACTTGCTGGAGTGTTTCCCTATGTTTTTTAAAGGAATTTTAATGTTTCATGACATATATTTAATTCTTTAATCCATTTTGAGTTGATTTTGGTAGATGGTGAGAGGTATGGGTCTAGTTTCATTCTCCTACACATGAATGTTTAAGTTCCCCAGCACCATTTACTGAAGAGGCACTGTCTTCCTGTGTATAGCCTTGGTGCCTTTCTCAAAGATCAGAGGGCTGTAGGTGCATGGGTTGATTTCTGGATCCTCTATTCTGTTCCATTGGTCCATTTGTCTGTTTTTATGCCAGTACCATAATGTTTTGATTGCTATCACTTTGTATTGTAATTTAAAGTTAGGTAGTGTTATGCCTCTGGCTTTATTTATCATTGTTTTGGCTATTCATGGTCTTTTGCTCTTCAATATTAATGTTAGGATTGTTTTTTCCAATTCCGAGAAAAATGTCATTGGAATTTTAATGGTGATTGCATAGAATCTGTAGTTCACTCTGGGTAGAAAGGACATTTTCACTGTATTAATTCTTCCAGTCCAAGAGCATGGGATAACTTTCCATCTTCTTGTGTCCTCTTTAATTGCTCTGAACAGTGATTTGTAGTTCTTGTCATAGAGATTTTTCACATCCATGGTTAAATTTATTCCTAGACATTTTATTTTTTGGATTACTATTGTAAATGGGCTAGCTTTCTTGATTTATTTTTCTGCCATTTCATTGTTAGAATATAGAAATGCTACTGATGTTTGTATGTTGATTTTGTATCCTGCAAGTTTGCTTAAATCATTTATTAACTGAGTTTTTTTGTAGAGTCTTTAGGCTATTCTATACATAGGATCATGTCATCTGGAAACAGGGACAGTCTGACCTCATTTTTTCCAATCTGGATGTCCTTTATTTCCTTCTCTTCCCTGATTGCTCTGGCTTGTGCTTCCAACACTATGTTTAGTAGGAGTGGTGAGAACAGCCATCCTTGTCTTACTCCTGTTCTTGGAGGAAAAGCTTTCAGCTTTTCCCCATTCAAGATGATATTAGCAGTGGGTTTGTTATATATGGGTTTAATTGTGTTGAGATACTTTCCTTCTATACCCAATTTATAGAGAGTCTTTATCATGAACCAATGTTGAATTTTGTCAAATGCTTTTTCAGCATCTATAGAGATGATCATATGGTTTTTGTGTTTGATTTTATCGATGTGGTGTATCACATTTATTGATTTCTATATGTTGAACCAATCTTGCATCCCTGGGATAAATCCCACTTGATCATGGTGTATAATTTTATGTATGTGTTGCTTTATTCTATTAGCTAGTATTTAGTGAAGATCTTTGCATCTATATTCATCAAAGATATTGGCCTGTAGTTTTCTTTTTTCATTGTGTCCTTGTCTGGTTTTGGTATCAGGGTGATGTTTTTCTCATACTGATGTGGTGTACCACATTTATTGATCTGTTTATGTTGAACCAACCTTGCATCTGTGAGATGAATCCCACTTGATCGAGGTGTATAATTTTATGTATGTGCTGCTGGATTCTATTAGCTAATATTTTATTAAGGTTTTCTGCATCTATATTCATTGAAGATATAGGCGTGTAGTTTTCTTTTTTTGTTGTATCTTCATCTGGTTTTGGTATTGGGGTGATGTTTGCCTCATAGAATGAGTTTGGGAGAGTGGTCTCTGTTTCAAATTTGGGGAATAGTTTCTAGAGAATTGGTATTAATTATTCTTTAAAGGTTTGGTAGAGTTCTGTAGTGAAGCCATCCAGTACTGGGCTTTTCTTTGTTGGGAGACTGCTGATAACAGCTTCAATCTCTTTGATTGTTATTTATCTGTTCAGATTTTCTGTCTTCTTGGCTCAGTCTTGTGTATGTGTGTCTTGGTAATTTGTGTGTGTCCAAAAATTATCCATTTCCTCCAGATTTTCAAATTCGTAGGCATATAGTTGTTTATAGTAGTCTCTAATGATTCCTTTTATTTCTGAAGTATCAGTTGTAATATCACCATTTTCAATTCTAATTTTTGTTATTTGTGTCTTCTTTTTTTTAGTTAGCCTTGCTGGTGGTTTGTCAATTTCATTTATCTTTTTTTTTTTTTTAAAAAGCTTTTTGTTTCATTGATCTGTTGTATCATTTTTTGGTTTTCTATTTCATTTAGTTCTACTTTGATGTTAATTATTTCTTTCCGTCTACTAACTTTGGGTTGGACTTTTCTTGTTTTTCTAGTTTTTAAAGGTGAAGTGTTAGGTTGTTTACTTGCCATCTTTCCATTCTTCTGAAGTAGGCATTTAGTGCAATAAATTTCCCCTTCATACTGCTTTTGCAGTATCCTACAGGTTTTGGTGTGGTATGTCATTATTTTCATTCATTTCAATAAATTTTTTGGTTTCCAGTTTAATTTCTTCTTGGACCCATATGTCATTAAGTAGAATGTTGTTTAATTTCCATGTATTTGTATAGTTTCCAGAGTTTTGCTTATTATTGATTTCTTGTTTTTATCAGTTGTGGTCTGAAACAATACACAGAATAATTTTATTTTTTAAAAATTTGTTGAGACTTGATTTGTGACCTAACATGTAGTCTATCCTGGAGAATGTTCCATGTGCTGAAGAGAACAATGAATATTCTGATGTTGTTGGATGAAATGTTCTGTATATATCTGCCAAGTCCAGTTGCTGTAAAGTGTTGTTTAAGTCTTGTGTTTCTTTGTTAATTTTTTGCCTAGATGATCTCTCCGATGTTGAGAGTGGGGTGTTCAGATCCCCTACTATTATGGTATTAGTATCTATCTCTTTCTTCAGGTCTAACAGTGTTTGCTTTATAAATCTGGCTGCTCTGATGTTGGGTGCATATATATTTATGTTTGTTATATCTTCTTATTGGATAGATCCTTTCATAATTTTTTAGTGGGCTCCTTTATTGGTTTTTTTTCGTGATTTTTGCTTTAAAGTCTATTTTATTTGATAAAAGAATAGCTACTCCAGCTCTTTTTTCAATTCTATTTGCATGGTATAACTTTTTCCATCCTGTCACTCTTAGTTTATGTGTGTCTTTACAGGTGAGGTGGGTCTCTTGAAGGCAATATATTGTTGGGTCCATCTTTTTAATCCAATCAGTCAGTCTGTGTCTTTTGAGTAGGGAATTCAAACCTTTTACATTAAGAGTTATTATTGAAAGATGCTGATTTACTCCTGGCATTACATGGATTTTTGTTTGGATGTTTTAAATATCTTTTGTTCCTTTCTTTCTGATTTACTGATTGTCTTCTGTTTGTTGGTTTCTTGGAATAGTGGATAAACTTATTTTCCTCTTTATTTTTAACATTTTATTTTACTGCTGGGTTTTGTTCTTTCTTCAGTATTCATGGTAGTGGTGGTTGTGTTTAGGTACCAGACCCAGTATTCCCTTGAGAAATTCTAGTAAGGTTGGTCATGTGGTAGTAAACTCCCACATTTTTTCTTGCCTGGGTAATAAACTATTTGTCCTTCATTTTGGAAGTATAGCCTTACTGGGTAAAGTATACTTGGCTAGCCATTTTTGTCTTTTAGTATTTTGAATATATCATCCCATTCTGTTCTGGCTTTTAGGGTTTCTGATGAAAAGTCTGATCTTAGTCTGATAGGGGTTCACTTATAGGTGACTTGATGCTTCTCTCTTGCAGCTTTTAAGATTCTCTCTTTGCCTTTGTATTTTGTCAATTTGACTATAATATGTCTTGGAGAGGGTGTTTTTGAGTTGAATATGTTGGAAGATGTTTGAGTCTCCTGTATCTGAAGACCTGTATCTCTCCCTGTGCCTGAGATGTTTTCTGCTTTTATTTCATTGAATATGTTTTCCATGCCATTTCCTTTTTCCTCCCCCTCTAGAATACCCATGATTCAGATATTTGAGCACTTGAGTTTGTCTATTATCTTTCTCAGATTTGCTTCAAGTTTTTTAGTTCTTTTTTCTTTCTTTCTTTCTTTCTTTTTTTTATCTGTCTCTGGTATTTCAAACAAGCCATCTTCAAAGTCAGAAATTCTCTCTTCTGGTTGTTCTAGCCTACTGGTTAAGCTCTCTATTGTGTTTTTTTATTTCATTGAATGAATACTTCAGCTCTACAAGCTCTGCTACATTTCTTTCAGGGCATTGATTTCTTTGTACATTTCCACTTTCTGGTCCAGTATGCTTTTTTTCATTTCATTGTGTTGTCTAACTGAGTCTTCTTGTATCTCATTTAGTTTCCTTATAAATGTTGCTCAAAATTCCTGTCAATCATTTCATGGACTTCCTGTTCTATGGTGTCTAGAATTTGAGAGTTATTATATTCCTTTGGTGATGGTGTACTTTCTTGGCTTTTCATATTTCTAGTATCTCTCCATTGGTGTTTAGTCATTGTGGCAAAGGGTATCGCAGGCTACTTGTTACACCCTGGTGTCTGGAGCAATATCAGGGAGTTTTGTTGATGCTCAGCTGCCTGCTGCTGCCTCAGGGCCCATGGGTTGGATGCTGGGGCCTCTCTCAGGGGTGGGGACTCACCTGGCATTGCCTGGGGTCCTGCACAGAAGATGCCAGCCTGGTGGTGGCTGGGGGTCCCACATGGAGTGTGCCACTGCCTTTGGTCCAGGGGTCAGTGGTGTCTCAATAAAACATTTCTGAACAGACTGGTAAAATTTTATTTTCTTTTTGATGATGTCTCCAGAAGAGATAAGCATTTAATTGGTAGAATGTGTAAAGAAGGACACCCTCACCAATGTGGGTGGGCATCATCCAATCCACTGAGGGTCAAATAGTACAAAAAAGTGGAGAAAAGGTAGAATTCAATCCTCCCTTTTTTCTTTTTTTATATCAGTTTTAGTTTTAAAGAGAAATTCAGCAGAAAGTGGATAGTTCCCATACCGTCCACCCACTCTCATGTACAGTTTTTCCTGTTACTGACATGTCACATTAGTGTGGTATATTTGTTACAGTTATGAATCATTACTGGTATATTATTATTAATTTTGTATTAGGGTTCCTGCTTTGTATTGTATAGTTCTATAGGTTCTGCCTAGTGCATAATGTCATGTACTCACCATTACAGTACCATACAGAATAATTTTGCTGCACTAAAAGGTCTCTGTGCTCCACCTATTTATTTCTTCCTTCCTCCCTAATCCCCTGAAATCCTAGAAACCACTGATTTTTTTCATTGCCTCAAAACTTTATCATTTCTTTGTGTTGGAAACATTCAAAATCCTCTCTTCTAGCTAATGAAAACTATATAATACATTCTAATTATAGTCACCCAATAGTGCTATAGAATGCTAGATTTTATTCTTCCTATCTAGCTCAAGTTTTGTATCTGTTAACTAACTTCTCACTATCCCTCCTTCCCCCTACCCTTTCCAGCCTCTGGTAACCACTATTCTATTCTCTACTTTTTTGTGATCTTTCTTAATTTCCAAATGAGTGAGAACATGTGGTATTTCTCTTTCTGTGCCTAGCTTATTTCACTTTCCACAGTGTCCTCCAAACTCATCTATGTTGCTGCAAATAACAAGATTTCTTTTATGGCTGAATAATATTCCATTGTGTGTGTGTGTTATATATATATATATATATATATATATATATATATATATA
>NW_007736638.1:41907-62092 GCF_000696425.1 Galeopterus variegatus
TCCTTCCTTCCTTCCTTCCTTCCTTCCTTCCTTCCTTCCTTCCTTCCTTCCTTCCTTCTTTCCTTCCTTCCTAGCACCCAGTTATAAGTGAGAACATGCAGTATTTCTCTTTCCTAGTTTGGCTTATTTCACTTAACATAATTTTCTCCAGACTCATCCATGTTGCTGCAAATAGCAGAATTTCATTCTTTTTTATGGCTGAGTAGTATTCCATTGTGTATATATATATATATATATATATTACATTTTCTTTATTCACCCATGTGTTGATGGACACTTAGGTTGATTCTATATATTGGAATTATTATGGCTAGTGTTGCAAGAAACATAGGAGTGCAAATATCTTCTCGAAATATCATTTGGATATACCCGGTAGTAGGATTGCTGGATCATATGGTAGTTCTATTTGTAGTTTTATGAGAAACCTCCAGAATGTTTTCCATAATGGTTGTACTAATTTACATTCCCACCAACAGTGTATGAGAGCTCCTGTTTCTTCACATCCTTGCCAGCATTTGTTATTTTCTGACTTTTTGATAATAGCCATTCTGACTGGGGTGAGATGATATCTCATTGTGGTTTTTATTTGCATTTCTCTGATGATTAGTGATGCTAAACATTTTTCCATTTACTGTTGGTCATTTGTATGTCTTCATTTGAGAAATGTCTATTCAGCTCATTTGCCCATTTTTTTATTAGATTATTAGTTTTTGTGCTACTGAGTTGTTTTAGTTCCTTGTATATTTTGAATATTAATCTCTTGGATGCATAGTCTGCAAACATTTTCTCCCATTCTGCAGGTTGTCTCTTTGCTCTATTGATTGTGTCCTTTGCTATCCAAATGCTTTTTATTTTCATATAATCCCATTTTTGCTTTGGTAGGCTTTATTTTATTTTTGCTTTGGTAGGCTTTGCTTTTGAGGTCCTCTTCAAAAAGTCTTTTCTCGGCTTGATGTCCTGAAGAATTTCCCCTATGTTTTCTTATAGTAGTTTCATGGTTTGACGCCTTGTATTTAAGTCTTTGATACATTTTGAGTTGATGATGATATATGGTGAGAGATACAGGTCTAGTTTCATTCTTCTGCATATGGCTATCCAGTTTTACCAGCACCATTTATTGAAGAGACTGTCCCTTCCCCAGTGAATACTCTTGGATCATTTATCAAAAATCAGTTCACTGTACATATATGGCTTTATTTCTGGGTTCTCTATTCTATTCCATTGGTTTATGTGTCTATATTTATGCCAGTACCATGAAGTTCTGACTGTAAGTTTGTAGTATTCTGAAGTCAGGTAGTGTGATGCCTCCAGCTTTGTTCTTTTTGCTCAGAATTGCTTTGGCTATACATGGTCTTTTGTGGTTCTATGCAAATTTTAGAATTTTATTTTTTCATTTGTGTGAAAAATGTCATTGGTATTTTGATAGGAATTGCATTGAATCTGTAGACCACTTTGGGTAGTGTGGTCATTTTCACAATATTAATCCTTCCAATCCATGAACATAAAATGTCTTTCAATTTCTTTGTGTCCTATTCAATTTCCTTAATTAGTGTGTTATAGTTTTTCTTGTACAGATCTTTCACCTCCTGTGTTAAATTAATTCCGGTATTTTTTTAAATGGGATTGCTTTCTTGATTTTTTTTTTGATCTTGTTCATTATTTGTGTATAGAAATGCTTTGTATTTTTGTACGTTGATTTTGTATCCTGTAACTTTACTGAATTTGTCAGTTCTAGGAGTTTTCTCATGGAGATTTCAGGTTTTTCTATATATAAGATTGTGTCCTTTGCAAACAGGGACAATTTGACTTTCTCTTTTTTAATTTGGATGCCCTTTATTTCTTTCTCCTGCCTCATTGCTCTGTCTAGGACTTCCATTACTATGTAGAATAGAGTGTAGAGAGTGGACATCTTTATCTTGTTCCATCTTAGAGGAAAGCCTTTCAGCTTTCCCACATTCAGTATGATATTCATTGTCAGTTTGCCACATATGGCCTTTATTATGTTGAGGTAAGTTCCTTCTATGCCTAATTTGTTGAGGATTTTTAAAATCATAAATGGGTCAAAATTTTATCAAATGTTTTTTCTGCATCTATTAAGATGGTCATATGGTGTATTAGTCATTTCCTGTTGCTTATAACAAAATACACGGAACTGGGCAATTTATAAAGAAAACAAAATGTATTGCTTACAGTTTCTAAAGCTGGGAAGTCCAAAGTCCAGGGAAAAAATGAGGTGGAAGCCTTGGTGGTACCAACAGTGACAGCAGAGTATCACTTTGTGAAAATGGTGGAGTAGAGAGAGCAATAGTTTCTTATGCACTCTCCTTTTTAAGGCCCTCAAAACCACACCCTTGATCACCACTATTAATCCATTCGCTGTGGCATGGTCCTACAATCTAATCGCCTCTTCAAGGCCCCACCTTTTGATTACCATAGTAGGGTTTCCCACCCTCAACAGTCACAGTGGTGGTTAAGTTTTGGGGGACATTCAACCTAAGGCATATGGTTCTTGACCTTCATTCTGTTGATGTGAAGTATCACCTTTATTGATTTGTGTATGTTAAAAGAAGCTCACATTCCTGAGATAAATCCCACTTGATCATGATGAATGATCTTTTTAATATGCTTCCAGATGTGGTTTGCTAGTATTTTGTTGAGAATTTTTGCATCAATATTCATCAGAGATATTGGCCTATAGTTTTGTTGTTGTTGTTGTGTCCTTGTCTGGTTTGGGTATCAGGGTAATGCTGGCCTCATAGAATGAGTTGAAAGAGTTTCCTCCTCTCTAATTTATTGGAATAGTTTGAGAAGAATTGATATTAATTCTTTTTAAAACATTTGGTAGAATTCAGCAGTAAAGCTATCTGGTTCTGAGCTTTTCTTTAATCCGAGACTTTTTATTACTAATTCAATCTTGTTACTTGTAAATGGTCTGTTCAAGTTTTCCATTTCTTCTTGGTCAGCTCTTGGTAGATTGTATTCAGAAATTTATCCATTTTTTCTAGGTTTTTCCAATTTATTGGCATATAATTGTTGATAATAATCTCTAATGATACTTTATATTTCTGTAATATCTGTTGTGATGTCTCCTTTCATTTCTTATTTCATTTATTTTAGTCTTTTCCCTTTTTTTCTTGGTTAGTCTAGCTAATGGCTTGTCAATTTTGTTTATGTTTTTTTAAAAAAACAACATTTTGTTTTGTTGATCTTTTGTATTGATTATTTATTCTCAATTTTGTTTATTTCTGCTCTACTCTTTTTTGTTTCTTTCCATCTGCTAACTTGGGGGTTGGGGTTTTTTTGGTTTTTATTTTTTTGCTTTTCTAGTTTCTTAAGATGTACTGTTAGGTTGTTTATTTGTAATCTTTCTATTTTTTGGATATAGGCATTTATTGCTATAAACTTCCCTCTTAGTACTGCTTTGACTATACACCATAGGTTTTGGTTTTTCTAAATTTTTTTCTTAATTTCTTTTTGACCCATTGGCCACTCAGAAGCATGCTGTTTAGTCTCCATGTATTTGTACAGTTTTGAGAGTTTCTCTTGCTATTGATTTCTAGTTTTATTTCATGTGGCCAGAGAAGATACTAGACATAATTGCAATTTTTTAAATCTGTTGAGACTTGTTTTGTGGCATAACATATTGTCAATCCTGAAGAACCTTTCCTGTACTTATGAGAAGAATGTGCATTCTGTAGCTGTTTGATGGAATGTTCTGTAAATGTTTATAAATTTCTGTTAGGTCCATTCTGTATATAGTGCAGTTTAAATCCAATGTTTCTTTGTTGATTTTCTGTCTAGATGACCTGGTCTATGTTGAGAGTGGGGTGTTGAAGTCCCAACTATTACTGTATTGGGGTCTATCTCTCCCATTAGATCTAATAATATTTGCTTTATATATCTGAGTAGTCCAATGTTGAGTGCATATATATATTTACAATTGTTATATTCTTTTGCTGAATTGACCTACATGCTTTTGGTTTCTGTTTGCATGGAATATGTTTTTCCATCCCTTCACTTTCAGTCTATGTGTGTCATAAAGGTAAAGTGAATTTCTTGAAGGCAGGATATAGTTGGATTTATTTTTTAATCTATTCAGCCACTCTATATCTTTTAATTGCAGGACTTAGTCCATTCAAAGTAATTATTGATAAGTGAGGACTTACTTCTGCCATTTTGTTGATAGTTTTCTGGTTATTTTACATGTCATTTGTTTCTTTCTTCCTCTCTTATTGTTTATCATTGAAGTTTAGTGTTTTTCTGTAGTAATAAGATTTGATTCCTTTTTCTTCCCCATTTGTGTACTTGCTTTACCAGTGAATTTTCTTCTTTTTCATGTTTCCTTAATTGTGGTTATCTTCCCTTTGCTTCCAGCTGTAGGACTTCCTTGAGCATTTCTTGTAAGGCCAATCTAGTGGTGATGAATTACCTCAGTTTTTCCTTGTCTGTGAAAGACTATTTCTTCGTCATTCCTGAAGGATAACTTTGCTGGACATAATATTCCTGGCTTGCAGTTTTTTCTTTCAGTACCTTGAATATATCATCCCATTGTCCCTTGGCCTTTAAGGTTTCTGCTGAGAAATATGATCTTAGTCTAAAGGGGATTCCCTCATATGTGACCTGCTGCTTTTCTTTTGCTGTTTTTAGAATTCTATCTTTGTCTTTGATTTTTGACATTTGACTATAATATGCCTTGAAGAGAACCATTTGGAGTTTAATCAATTTGGGGACTTTTGAGCTTCCAAGGTCTGTACATCCATAACTCTCCCAAGACTTGGAAAGTTTTCAGCTATTATTTTATTATTACGTTTTTGGTGCCTTTTCCTTCTCTTCTCCTTCTGGAACACCCATAATTTGAATACTTGTTCACTTAATGGTGTCCCATAGTTCCCATAGGCTCTATTCACTGTTTAAAATTCTTCTTTCTTTTTAAAGCTCTCTATTGTATTTCATATTTTATTCATTGAATTCTTCCAATGCAGGAGTTCTGTTTTTAATGATATCTATCTTTTTGTTAAATTTCTCACTCATATTATGATTTTTTTCCTGATTTTTTTGATTTGTCTATCTGTACTCTTTTGCATCACATTGAATTTTCTTATGATAATTATTTTAAATTCCTTTTCTGACAGTTCGTTAATTTTCTTTTCTTTGGGATCTGTCACTGGCATGTTGTCATGTTCCTTTGGTGGTGTCATATATCCTTGCTTTTTCATGTTTCTTGCATCTCTGTGTTAATGTCTGTGTGTCTGGTGAAACAATTGCCTTTTCCAAACTTTACAGAATGTCTTTTATAGCTAGAGTCTTTCACCTACAGTTGGGTCTCAATGTGCTGGTTGAAAAGCATGTGGTGGTTCTGTTTCTATGTATATGCAGTGGTTTAGTCTCAGGGCAGGTTTTTTAGCTGTGATCAATGTCACCAACAACTGTAGGTGCCTCAGTACCCTAGGCTGTAGAAGTTTGTGGTGGCAGCAGCACTGGCATAGGTTTTTAAAGTCTTCACTGGCAAGAGCTTTTGGGGTCCTCCTATTCTTGTTTTACCCACAATGGGGCAACTTTGTCAAGGGAATTACTTTTGGTGCGGGTCTGACCCAACCTACAAGCAGCTTCAGTGATGCTATGTTCCAGGTGCAGGTGTTCAGAGTGGCTGTGGAGCTGGAATCCTGGGATCAGTGTCTTGTGAACCTATTGTAACACCTAGGTCTTGTAGTGTAGGTTTACTCTCTGTGGCAGGGTTGGATGTCAAATGCCTACAGCACCAGGATCATTGGCTGTGAGTCACCCCTGGCAGCTCAGGCTCTGTGGACCAGGTTTTATCTGTGACTCTGACCCTGGGTGACTGAGCAGAGTACTGGCCCAACTTTGTGGGACAAAGGGTGCTCTATAGATTTGGGCCTGGGGAGCACAGTATGGCTGCAATTTGGGAACTAGAGAAAATGGGGCTCAGCTGTCACTTGGTTCCCAGAGGGCAAGGTAACTTGTAGTGGTGACTGTAGCCCCTGGAATGGTGAGACTCAGCAACAGCTCAGTCTCTGTGAGGCCAGGTGCAGTGGCAGCAAGAACCCAGAATGGTAGGCTGCAGCTGTAGTTTGTGCCTTGGGGGCAGGGAACATCACAGTGCTGACTTCACTCCCTAAGGGAAGGTATGTCTCAGCAGTTCAATCTCTAGGAGAATATTCCAGCTCCAGGAAAGCAGAGTACTAGAGTTGTTTGGCTCATAGGGCAGGTTGTCTCAGCTCAGCCACTGCTCTTTTCCTAGGAGGTGAGGTACTGTGTCATCTCAGCCCTAGGATGCACAGCTGCTCAGCTCATCAAAGTTGCTTCTTAGCCAAGCAGCTTCTCAGGCAAGACAGCAACTCCCCAGGGGACAATGTTCCCCTTCAACTCAGTCCCAGGGGGATGGGGCACAGCCACAACAGAGTAGTAGTAAAGATTTACCCAGAGGGAATGTGCAGATTTGCAGCTTCAGTTCCAGCCTGAGGGGGAGGGGCACTGCTGCAACTGGGAGGGATGGGTGAAGCAGTTCCACCACTGTCTAGTCCCTCAGGGTAGGGTGTAAACAGCTACTCTCAGCTTGGCTGGGGGGAGTCAACTCAACAGCTGCTTAGTCTCTGGGATTAAAGTGTGTCACTCACCCCCAGGGTAAGACACCCTCCAGCAGCAGCTGCAGTTCCAAGATGGTGCAGTAGCCACATGAGCCACAGAGGGTGGGACACAGTGTTGTCTCCTCTGAGGGAGCACAACTGTGTGGAATCCAGGAAGTTCCCTCAGCTGGGCTTAGTGCCTGTGAGCATTGCAAGGGTCCCAAGTGGTGAGGACAGTAAGTGTCCAAGGTGCGGATGAGGGCTTCTGGGGTCCTCTCATTTACCTTTTCCCTGCATGGAGAAGTTTTTTCCTGGTTCCCTCCACTCCTTGCTGAGAGATGAGATGGTGGAGGCTGGGTTTTTCTTTCATTCTCTGTGTGGCTATCCTGAGTTTCTGTGCTCACTAGTATTTCTGTTACTCCTTTGATGTGCTCCAGTGCTCTCCTTTAGTTATTTTCATCCAAGTATAGTTGTTTATTGTTTTGTCTGTCTTTGTAGGAGAAACACGTGGTAGAGTGTTCCAGTTTGCTCTGCCTTCTTGCTCTCTGTTCTTGATACAAGATATTTTTCTTTTCTTTCCTTTGAACATTGGTGTTCCTGGTTCTCAGGCCTTAAGACTTGGATGGAATTATGCCACTGGCATTTCTGGTTCTCCAGATTGTGGGAACAGATGGTGAGATTTCTCAGACTGCATAATCATAATCATCTGATTTAATTTCCGTAATATATGTCTACTATTGGTTCTGTTTCTCCAGAGAACCCTGCCTGACTAATACAGATTTTGGTACTGAGGGTAGTTCGAGAGGAACAGAATTTTAAGAATAAGGTTTCTAAACTGGTTCTTGGGTATGTGGAATTGGCTGTCATATCTGATTAAATTTTTAAAAAAACTAAGGACTGTTTCAAGTAGTAGAGAGCACTGATATTCCATGACATAATCTGTTTATAGAAAAATGCAAAATATTTACATCTGATACTCCTATCAACTACTTATAAGAAGCAAGAAGCTCAGTGACTCTGTATATGATACTTTTGAACACTTTTGAAAAGCTAAGAAATATAATGTCATTTGGTTCTTCCTAACTGTCACTCAACAAAGTAGTGAAAACAAAAGATGAACTTAAGAATTTGAATTCCCAGCTCAAGCACTACATAAATAACCTAAGAGCTTCTAGGTGTGCTCTGTGGGATAGCCTTATCACCTGTAACCACAGGGTTGAAACTGCTGAAAATCAAACACAGAACCTCATCCTGCAATTGGCTGAATTACAATGCAAGTTGAACTCCCAGGCTTGCAGGATGTCTAGTATTAAAGTGAAGACATCAATGATGAAAAAATGGGATTCCATAAATTGGGATGGGGATGTGTGGGAAGACCCTGATTAAGCTGGGATAATGACCCCCTACATCCCGATAAGTCATTTTTGCCAGTAGAAAAGTTCTCTCCACCTCCAGTGGGATTGGACAGTTCAACCCCAGGGGAATTGGCCTTACTACCCACAGTGGTATCAACCTTTCCACCTTAGTCTGAGGGAATTATCTCCACATTGCCTGAAAAAATGGCAATGGCCTCCCATGAAACAGTAGTCATGCAAGACAATGCTGATTCCCCTCAGGACCCACCCCCACTACACCTACTTGCTTTTAGACCTATAACTAGACTCAAGTGTCAGCAGGCCCCTAAAGATAAGGTACAAGGAATGAACCATGAGGAGGTGCATTAAATCACAGAAGAACTACTCCAGTTTCCTAATGTGTACAGATGGAAATCCTGGGAACATGCATGGGAATGGATGCTAAGGGCATGGAATAATGGCGGAAGAAAAATAAAGTTGGATCAGGCCAAATTTATTGATATGGGCCTACTAAGCAGAAATTCTGCATTTAATGTTACACCTCAGGGAGTTAGAAAGGGCACTAACAGTTTATTTGGTTAGATGGACAAAACACAGACCAAAAGGTGGCCCACCATGAATGAAACAGAAATGCTGGACATACTTTGGTTTAATGTAGAGAAAGAGGTTCAAAGGCTAGGAAGATTGAAAGGTTAAAGTAGATTTGTCATTTAAGACCTACTCACCCACACTGGGAGGGTCCAGAAGACATATCTTTCACAAATACTGTGAAGAATAAATTTGTAAGAGGAGCCGCAGCATCCTTGAAGACCTCTGTGATCACTCTTTACTGTAGGCCAGACTTCACAGTGAAAACCACACTCATTTAATTGAGAAACCTATGCAATAGGTGTTATTGGATCCTATGGTGGCAAAGTGGTACTTGGCTAAGTGGTGGCACTCAGCCACCTAAGGCAAGGTGGGCGTGGTTACCATGATGGACAAAAGAGTCAAAGTGGCAATCAGAAGAGTCTGACCCACACAGACCAAGGCATTGGCTAATTGATCATTGTGTTCCTAGAAATGAAATGGATAGCAAGCCTACTAAATTCCTACTTGATCTGTATAAGCAGAAAAGTTCTAGGTAAAGTGAACAAAAGTCTAACCTGAATCATAAAAGTAGAGTCATAGCTTACCCCTCAATCAATTCCCAGACTTTACCCAATTTACACACCCAGAATCCCTTGAACAAAGGGGGAAAAGGGTGCCTTTGAGGAAGGAGCCCATTGTACTAATGAAAATACTGTTAATCTTTTTCGCAGCCTTCCCCAAAGGGGGCTACAGCATTTTACCAATGTAACTGTGCACTGAGAAAAAGGAAATAATCAGATCATTCAGGGATTACTGGACACTACCTCTGAACAGACACTGATTCAGGAGTCACAAAATATCCCTGTGGCCCTCTACTCAGAGTAAGTGCTTATGGAGGTCAAGTGATCAATGGAGGCTTTGCTCAGGTCCATTTCACTGTGGGTCCAGTGTGTTTCCAAACCCATCCTATGGTTATTTCCCCTGTTCCAGAATGCATAATTGGAATAGACATACTTAGCTGTTGGCAGAATCCCCACACTGGCTCCCTGACCTGTGGAATGAGAGCTATTATGGTGGGAAAGGTGAAATGGAAGGCTTTAGAGCTGCCTCCACCTGGGAAAATAGTAAATCAAAAACAATACCACAAACCATTGAGGGATTACAGAGATTATTGCTACTATTAAGGACTTGAAAGATGCAGGGGTGGTGATTCCCACCTCATACCCACTTAACTTTCCTGTTTGGACTATGTAGAAGAGAAATAGATCTTGGAGAATGATAGCAGATTATTGTAAGCTTAACCAGATGGTGACTCCAATTGCAGCTGCTGTACCAGATGTAAATTCATTGCTTGAGCAAATTAACACATCCCCTAGTACCTAGTATGCAGCTATTTCTCTGGCAAATGCCTTTTTCTCCAACCCCATTCATAAGGTGCACCAGGAACAGTTTGCTTTCAGCTAGCAACACCAGCAATATACCTTCATTGTCCTACCTCAGAGATGCATCAACTCTAAAGCCCTATGTCAGAATTTAGTTCAAAAAGATATTGATAACCTTTCCCTTTCACACGATATTACACTGGTCCATTACATTGATTACATTGTGCTGATTGCACCTAGTGAGTGAGAAGTAGCAACTACTCTAGACATACTAATTAGACATTTCTTTTCTGTCAGAGGGTGGGAAATAAATTTGACTAAAATTCAGGGGCCTTCAATCTTGGTAAAACTTCTAAGGGTCCAGTGGTGTGGGGCATGTCCAGATATCTCTTTTAAGGTGAAGGATAAGTTGTTGCACTTGGCTCCATCTATAACTAAGAAAGAGGCACAATGTTTAGTGGGCCTATTTGGATTTTGGAAGTAACACATTCCTCATTTGGATGTGTTACTCTGGCTCATTTACTGAGTGACCTGAAAGGCTGATAGTTTTGAGCGAGGCCCAGAATAAGAGAAGGTTCTGCAACAGGTCCAAGTTGCTGTGCAAGTTGCTCTGCCCCTTGGACCATATGACGCAGCAGATCCAATGGTGCTTGAAGTGTCAGTAGCAGATGGGAAGGTTGTTTGGAGCCTTTGGCAGGACCTGATAGGTGAATTGCAGCTCAAGCCTTCAGAATTCTGGAGCAATGCCCTGTTGTCATCTTCAGATAACCACTTTCCTTTTCAGAGACTTGGCCTGCTACTGGGCCTTAATAAAAACTGAAAACTTGACCATAGGCAACACTTTACCATGTAATTGGAGCTGCCCATCATGAACTGGGTTATTTCTGACTCACCAAACCATACAGTTGGGTGTGCATAGCAATGCTCCATTATCAAATGGAAGTGTTATATATGTGATCAGGCCCAAACAGGCTCTGAAGGCACAAGCAAGTTACATGAAGAAGTGGCCCAAATGTCCATGTCTCCACTCCTGCTATACTGCCTTCTTTCTCCAACTTTCATGGTTCTCCAACTTGCAGAAAGCAGATTGTTAGACTTCTTAACCTCCAAAACCATGTCTGCCAATTCCCAAAATAAATATTTTCACATGTATATCATATATACATATATATATATATATATATCAGAAGTTATTGGTTCTGTTTCTCTGGGGAACCCTAACAAATGGAAAGATCTTTCTTTTTTTAAATGTGCATTCATCTTTATATTATATATATATAAAAGTATGAAAAGTCAATAACAATAATTTAAATGTGGTTTTTACCCAGTGACAAGATTATGCTTATCTGCCATATTCCTCACTCTGTTTAACAATACAGTATGGTTTGTTTAGGATTTGTTTGCCCAGCAAACAGAAATAAAAGAAAAATGTTTTTACAACAAGTAAAATTTAAAGATATGAATTATCTTTTATCCACTGAAAACATAGCAAAATTAAGATAAATTCTAATACCCAGTCAGAGCCTTGTGCAGAGAACTGGGTACACTTTTATACTGGAAATAACAGTAATGGCGTAAGTTGACACAACATTATAAGCAAAAATTTGACCACAAAGTATAAATTCTTAAAAATGCTGCATAATTTTTTTTTCTTCTAGAAGCATTAACTACAAAAACAATCACAAATATGACTTCAAATTTAGGTAAAAGGTAGAACTGAGAATGAAAAAATTTTTTGACAATGTAAAAATGAAGAAATGAGTCAGTCCATATATATAATAAATGTTCAAAAACCATTTTAAGTGATGTGAAGAAACAAAAATATGTCAGAGGTTTATGTATTATTAAGAAAGATTCTGAAACAATGTGAAGATGTAAAGCATGATTTGATATTTTATGTAAGAAATGTATTTAAATCATAATATGTAATGATATGTATATATTATACAATGTCATATACACACACACACACACACACACACACACACACACCATATATACCACATATATATGTAGGTTTTTTAGGTACAGGTCAAAATATTAAAAGCAACACTAAGGATAGGGTTGTAGGTAGTTTTAAATTCTTCCTGTAATCAAAAATCACTGATATTCTGTAATAAACCTTTATCTATTTAATAAAAAATGTGTAGAAATTAAAAACATACATACTACATAGCAGCAACGGGATACTATAAATCTGTTTGTAAGAATGTTTGTTCAAGAAATGCTGCTGAATGAAAGCAATGATTTGTGCATCAGAATATTCTTAGCAGCTTTTGTTTGAATGAGGAAAAACCAGAAACAACACAAACCCAAATCCATCAAAACTGGAGGCCAGATGAAGACGAAACCTATCAAATTAGATCTATAGCATAGACCAAAAGGCTGACAATTGTTATATATGGATAGGAGAATTATCAGTGATTTTTATTTTCTGTATTTTGCCTATCAAAACTATTTGATTTCTTTTCTAAAATAACATTATTTGAATAACAAGCAAAAGAAAACATTTTTTAAAAATTGAAAAAGGAAAACAAAAAATGAGGTATGGCTTGTATAGCATTATGTTGGCAAAAAGTAAAATCTATAATACCCAGAAAGGAACTTGTGCAGGAAAATGAGCCTTCTTCTAAAGTGCTGGTGGAAGTGTAAATTGGTATATCCAGGCTACTTGATAGTACAGTTAAAGAACTTAAAAAGGTCTCTATGTTTCAATTCCACATTTAGATATCTAAAGTAAATAACACGACAAGATTGCTGCTGCAAAATTATTTACCACAGATTTGGGTTTACAGGGGAAAATTTAGAAACTACTTAAAAGTCCAAAGTGAGGTAAAACAAAAAAAAATTTTGATCTATCTATACAATGGCAGCAAGTTGTGGGTGAATAGTGATAGCAAAAAAAATGTTTTAGAGGTATTTGCAATATTTTGAAAAGGAAATTTTGACAGAATACATTCAGTATGAATGTATAGAATATACATTTAGTACAGAATACATTAGGAATGATTCTATATTTGTTAAAAATTTACAAATAGGAGCAGCTGCCAAGGTGAGCTAAGGCCAGACCCTTGTGGCACTGGGGTTCAGTCTGAGGCCCAGAGGGAAGTGCACACAGCCCAGTAGCCACCAAATTGAGCCAAAACCAGACCCTTGTGGCACCATGTCTAGTCTAAGGCCCCAGGGGGAAGGGAAGCGCACATAGTCCAGAAGCCACAGAGGTGAGCAGAGACCCTTGTGGTTAACAGGGCCCAGTCTAAGGCCCAGAGGGAAGTGCACACAGCCCAGCAGCTGTGCAAGTGAGCCAAGACCCATATGTCAGTGGGGTCCAGTCTAATGCCCGGGGGGGGGGGGGTGGCAAGGAAGTGCACAGAGCCCAGCAGGCACCAAGGTGGGCTGAGACCTTCACAACACCAGGGTCTCAGTCTACAGCCACAGAAAGCTAGAACAGGAGCCAAGGTGGTGTAGTATAGACTGTCACACCTTCTGTCACCACAAGGACAGTTCACCACCACAGTAGCAGCCAGGGCCACTCTACAGGCAACCTGCCATTCACTTGATTACACTGACATAAGAAGAGTCACCAGTAGAGCCTGCAAATAGAGGAGGAAGTCTTTATCCTCATAGCCAAACTCAGAGTAACAGAAGAAGCAAGTCCTTCACCAGATGACCAAACATCAAGGAAAAAATAATAGAACTGCAAACAAACAAAAAGATATGACACCACCAAAGGAATACACTAATTTTTAAATTCTAGACCCCATAGAACAGGGAATCCCTGAAATGTCTCAAAAAGAATTCTGAGCAATGGTCTTAAGAAAGCTTGAAGAAATAAAACTCAATTAGAGAACACAAGGAAACAAGAAAACATGTAAAGAATATGAAGGAGAAAATTTACAAAGAGACTAATTACTTAAAAAATAATGTAGCAGAATGCCTAGAAATGAAAGATTCACTCAATGAAACAAAAAAGATGACAGAGAGCTTAAGCAGCAGGTTAGAGCAAGCAGAAGGAAGAATTTCAGATCTCGAAGATGGTCTTTTTGAAATAACCCAGGCAGACAAAAAAAAAAAAAAAAAAGGAAAACAGAATTAAAAATAATGAGGAAAATCTAAGAGAGATAGCAGACAATCTCAAGCACTCCAATATCTGAACTGTGAGTATTCCAGAAGGAGAGGATAAAGGAAAAGGTACCAAAAAACCTATTAAAGGAGATGATAACAGAAAATTTCTCAGGGAGAGATGCAGACCCTCAGATCCAGGAAGCTCAAAGGTCCCCAAACAGATTCAATCCAAAAAGATCCTTCCCAAGACACATTACAGTCAAATTTGCAAAACTCAAAGACAAACAGAGAATTCTAAAAGCAGCAAGAGAAAAGCATCAAGTCACCTATAAGGGAACCTCAATAAGACTAACAGCAGACTTCTCAACTGAAACCCTACAGGCCAGAAGAAAGTGGAATGACATATTCAAAACACTAAAAGAAAAAAAAAAATTGCCAGCCAAGAACTCTTTACCGAGCAAGGCTCTCCTTCAGAATGAGGGAGAAATAGTGTATTTCCTAGACAAACAAAAATTGTGGGAGTTCACCACCACATGACCAGCCCTGCAAGAAATTCTCAAGGGATCCCTGCATCTGGAATCCGAATAATGAATGTCACTACCACAGATACACAAGAAAGAGCAAAACCTGCTTTTAAAACAAAAATAATAGTGAAAAAGAGCAAGAAGCTAAATCATGCTACCTCAAATATCCAGCTGACATTGAGAAGAGAAATAAAAGGGGAAGTAAGGATCAAAAGATATTTAAAACATCTATACAAAAAGCAATTGAATAACAGGAATTAAACAATATCTGTCAATAACCACCCTAAATGTGAGTCGATGAAACTCCCCACTCAAAAGGCACAGATTGAGTGATTGGATTAAAAAGCTAGACCTACATATATGCTATCTTCAAGAGACCCATCTCACATATAGAGACACACACAGACTCAAAGTGAAGGGATGGAAAAAGATTTACCATGCAAACAGAAACCAAAAACAAGCAGGATTAGCTATTCTTATATCAGATAAAATAGACTTTTAACCAAAAAACATAAAAAGAGACAAAGAAGGCCACTATATAATGATAAAAGGATCTATTCAGCTAGAAGACATAAAAATCATAAATATATATGCACCCAATACTAGAGAACCCAGATATATAAAACAAACACTCTTAGACCTAAAGAAAGAAATAGGCCCTAATACATTAATAGTGGGTGACCTGACACCCCTCTCTCAGTATGGGACAGATCATCCAGGAAACAAATCAACAAAGAGACACAGGATTTAAGCTACACATTAGACCAACTGCATCTGGCAGAAATACACAGAATATTTCACCCAATGACTAAAGAATATACTTTCTTCTCATCAGCACATGAAACATTCTCCAGGATAGACCACATATTAGGTCACAAATCTAGCCTCAGCAAATTTTTAAAAATTGAAATCGTTCCAAGTATCTTTTTAGACCACAATGGGCTAAAAATTAGAAATTAATAATAAGGCAAACTCTGGAAACTATACAAATATATGTAAACTAAATAATAGGCTCCTGAATGACCTATTGGTCCAAGAGGAAATTAAACAGGAAATCAAATAATTTCTAGAAACTAATGAAAATAAAGATACATCATACCAAAACGTGTGGGATACTGCAAAAGCAGTACTAAGAGGCACATTTATTGCAATATATGCTTACATCAAAAGAACAGAAAGACTTCAAATACACGACTTAACACTATGGCTCAAGGAACTTGAAAACAACAACAACCCAAACGTAAAAGTAGGAGACAGAAGAAACAATTAAGGTCAGAGGAGAACTAAATGAAATAGAGACCCCCAAAAAACAAAAGAAAAGAACAATAAAACAAAACATTGGTTTGTCGAGAAGATAAAGAAAATAGACAAAGCATTGGTGAGATTAACAAAAAAAAAGGAGAGAAGACCCAAATAACAAAAATCAGAAATGAAAAGGGAGACATTACAACTGATACCACAGAAATACGAAGAATCATTAGAGACTATTATAAACAACTGTATGACAACAAATATGAAAATCTGGAAGATACAGGTAAGTTTCTAGACACATAGAAATTACCAAGACTGAATGAAAAAGAGAGAGAAAACCTGAACAGATCAATAACAAGCAAGGAGATTGAAGTGGTAATCAGCAATCTTCCAACAAAGAAAAGTCTGGGTCTGGATGGCTTTACAGCTGAATTCTATCAAACTTTTAAAGAGGAATAAATACCGATTCTCCTCAAACTATTCCGAACAATTGAAACAGAAGCTACTCTCCCAAACTTATTCTATGAGGCCAACAAAACTCTAATACCAAAACCAGATAAGGACACAACAAAAAAAGAAAATTACAGGCCAATATCTTTGATGAACCTAGATGCAAAAATTCTCAGCAAAATATTATAAATCAGAATATAGCACCATATTTAAAAAATTATACACTATTGATCAAGTGGGATTCATCCCAGGGATGCAAGGATGGTTCAACATATGAAAGTCAATAAATGTGATACATCACATCAACAAACTCAAGGACAAAATATATCTCAATAGATGCTGAAAAAGCATTTGACAAAATTCAACATCCCTTCATGATAAAGACTCTCAACAATTAGGTATAGAAGAGAAATATCTCAACACAATAGAAGCCATTTAGGACAAGCCTACAACCAGTATCACTCTGAATGGGGAAGAACTGAGGGCCTCTTCCTTAAGAAAAGGAACAAGAAGAGGATGCCCACTCTTACCACTTCTATTTAACATAGTACTGAAGGTACTAGCCAGAGCAATCAGGCAAGAGAAAGAAATAAAGGGAATCCACATTTGAAAAGACAAAGTCAAACTTTCCCTATTTGCAGATGACATGATACTATATATAGAAAAACCTAAAGATTCTATCAAAAACCTCCTAGAGCTGGTTAATAACTTCACTAACATTGCAGGATACAAAATAAATGCCCTCAAATCAGTTGCATTTATATACTCAAATAATGAACAGAAAGAGAAATAAAGAAAGTAACCCCATTTACAATTATCATGAAAAAAATAAAATACCTAGGGATCAATTTAACCAAGGAGGTGGAAGACTTCTACAATGAGAACTACAAACAACTTATGAAAGAAATTAAACAAGACACAAAAAGATGGAAAGATATTCCATGTTATTGGATTGGAAGAATTAACATTGTAAAAATGTCTATACTATCCAAAGCAATCTACAGATTCAATGCAATCCCCATGAAAATACCAATGACATTCTTCACAGAAATAGAAAAAGCAATCTTACCCTTCATATGAAACAACAAAGAACCCTGAATAGCCAAAGCAATCCTGAGCAAAAAAAAGAAAAATAAAGCCAGAGGTATAACACTTCCTGACTTCAAATAATACTATAAAGCTATTGTAACCAAAACAGCATGGTACTGGTATGAAAATAGACATTCAGACCAGTGGAGTAGAATTGAGAACCCAGAAGTTACCCCTCAGGCTTACAGCCATCTGATATTGGACAAAGGCAACAAAAATCTGCATTGGAGAAAAGACTGCCTCTTCAATAAGTGGTGCTGGGAAAACTGGATATCCATATGCAGAAGAATGAAACTAGATATGCATCTCTCACCATACACTAAAATCAACTCAAAATGAATTAAAGACTTAAGTATAAGACCTGAAACTCTAACATTACTAAGGGAAAATATAGGTGAAGTGCTTCAGCAACTAAGTCTGGGCACAGATTTTATGAACATGAGCTCAAAAGCACAAGCAGTAAAAGAAAAAATAAACAAATGGGACTATATCAAACTAAAAAGCTTCTGCACAGCAAAGGAAACAATCAACAGAGTGAAACAACAACCTAGAGTGTGGGAGAAAGTTTTTGCTAAATATGCATCCAACAAGGGATTAATATCCATAATATACAAGAACCTCAAGCAACTATACAGTAAAAAAACAAATAACCCAATTTAAAAAATGGGCAAAGGAGCTCAATAGACATTTTTCAAAGGAAGACATACAAATGGCCAAAAGATACATGAAAAAATGCTCAACAACACTAGTCATCAGGGAAATGGAAATTAAAACTTCATTGAGATACCACCTCACCCCAGTTAGACTGGCTATAATTAAAGATGGTGAATAACAAATGCTGGAGTGGGTGTGGAGAGAAGGGAACTCTCCTACACTGCTGGTAGGACTGTAAATTAGTACAACCACTATGGAAAACAGTATGGAGTTTTCTCAAACAACTACAGATAAATCTTCCATATGATCCAGCAATCCCACTTCTGGGTATATACCCAGAGGAATGGAAATCTCATGTCTAAGGGATACCTGCACTCCCATGTTTATCGCAGCTCTCTTTACAATAGCCAAGACATGGAACCAACCTAAATGTCCATCGATGGATGATTGGATAAGGAAACTGTGGTATATGTACACCATGGAATACTACTCTGCCATAAAAGAAGAATGAAATACTCCCATTTGCAACAACATGGATGAGCCTGGAGAAACTTATGTTGAGTGAAATAAGGAAAGCACAGAGGGATAAATACCGCATGTGCTCACTCATATGTGGGAGCTAAGAGAGAAAGAAGGAAGAAAAGGAAGACCACAGTGGTGCATTGGACTTGCAGAGGGAGAGAACATTCCTTGGGCTACAATGTAGAGTGGGGGGTGGGGGAAGAGGAGGGAGAGGGAGGTTGGGGACAATTGGGTGGGGGACATGGGCTACAAATGCAATTTGTGTTAATGGGTATGCTGCCAGTTTGAATCTGGCCCTCACATCATGGGCACGAGGGGGGACAATCAGCTTTGTATCTCATGAATATTCATAACCAATAATAAATAAATAAATAAAATTTATAAATAGCCAAAGCCTGCAAAGACATAAAATAATCTCTTTGAAGTGATTGTACCTATTTAATATGTATGTCTTTTTTTTTAAACAATGCACTTCAAAAAATCCAGAAGCCTAACAAATTTCTCATAACTTAAAAAAACAGTAATTTAAGAAGAGGAGCACTCTCTTACACTGTTAGTGAGCATAAACATTATGGAAGAAACATTTGGCGGAATATGTCAAAGTATGTAAGGCAATTAAATACCCCTAGATAATAGCAAATATTCGGCTACAAATGTATTATCTATAGAATTAAACGTATTGGGGAAAAGCCACAACCATTTAAGGGACTATGATTTAGAAATTATACCTCACCCATAAAATAGAACATTAAGTAAAAGCAAAATTATAGGAGAATATATAATAATTTTGAAAGATTATAATAAAGAACTGTTATAGTGAAAATATCCCACAATGAAACATACATACTGTATACATTTTTGGAAATATTAATTATTTGTACATGTGTCAAATGTTTCATTTTTTTTTTTTTAGTCAAGTGGTGGGATTAGGAATGATCTTAATTGTTTTCCTTCCCAATATATTTTTAAATGTTTCTATTATGATAATGTATTACATGTATAAATATAAATACTTAAAACAAGTAAAAACAAAAAATCTTCAGTTACCCTGATAAAATATTGGAAAACTGCAGAAGTGGTTGTAATACCATGTACAGAAAACTGTCCAGGTGTTCAGGGTCTCTCGCAACATTTGTGTGCTTGACTAAGGTAAACAAGTACTATCTTCATGGATTATCAATACCTAATGAACCAAAAATAAAACCAATTTTAATCCTCCCATATCATTTGACCCTTCAATTATACATTTAACAATGTTTATTCAGGAAATAATCTTGAATGTAAGCAAGGATTGTGCACTATGATATTCTTGGCAGCTTTGGTTTGGATAAGAATAAAACTGAAACAATCCAGATGTTCAACAATGAGAAGGTAGATAAAATAAATATCCACATATATATACACATATATCTATCATTCTATCTAGCCTACCCATACACTGGAACACTAAACGGGCATGGAAACTATTTTAGAAGAATATTTAATGACATGAAAGGAGTTTCAAGAATATCTTTCTATACATCTATATCTATATTATATATTTACGTGTGAAAAAGCAGATATTGAAACAGTATATACATTAAATTCACATATATCACATGAAAAATACTGCGCAGGTACAGATGAAAATTTTTCAGGAACATATGGGCAGTCATTAGGACTGATTACTGGTGGCATCAGTTTTCTTCTGTTAACTTGTCTGCTTTGTGATTTTTTTTCCTGTAGTGAAGCTGCATTGT
>NW_007736639.1:0-13739 GCF_000696425.1 Galeopterus variegatus
CATTGTTAACCAGGCCAGTTAAAGTTGCCTTCTTGGAGGTTGGAACTTAGAGGAGGAATTGAGCCAAAAAACAGGATTTGACTAGGGAACAGCATTCCTTATGAGACATAGTTCAGGAATTTTATACAGAGGGCCCACCCATAAAAATTGTTACATTACTTTCTTGATGAAGGATCTCCCAGGTATCGACAGCAAACATATTTTTTAACAGTACACGTACCTTTATTTTGGCTAGATATTGCCAAATTGCTCTCTAATTTATGTTCCCAGAAGAAATGTGTGACAGTTCCTATTATTGCTAACATTTATTATTGTTAGTTTTTAAAAATTAATTATTTTTTACATGGAAATGCACATTTATTTGTTCAAATAACAAATACATAAACTGAATAGCAGATGAATAACAAACTACTCTGTACGGCTTCAAATTTTCACAAAAACCGGAGATGTAAAACTTATTAAACTTTACATATTTCATTTCATAATCTCTACAGTTATTTGAAATAGCTCTCTAAACTCTTTCAAAAACATGCAAATATTAATTAATTTCAACAGAGAAAGATTGAATAAACTTCAAAGGTGAATTAATTTTTAAGCAAATCAACAAGTACACTTAACAAAAAGAAATCAAGAACAGAAATTAAATATCTGTTTAGCAACATAATTGCATAGAAAAATCAATAAAACAATATAAACACAAGAGCACTTCAAAAAGTTTGTGGAAAAATAGAATTGAAAATAATGGAAATCTTTCCATGAACTTTTTATTTTTGTTTAAATTTTTCCTTTTTTTTAAGACTAATAAGATCACAGAAAATATGTTCTCTGACCACAGTAACAGGAGGTAATTTAGAAAATTCACAAATGTGTGGAATTAAACAACACTCTCCTAAATTAATGATAGGTAAAAAGAGTTGTCAGAGGGAAATTAGAGAGTGCTTTGAGATAAAGATCAAAGCACAACATACCGAAATTTATAGGATGCAGGGTTCATGCAATGCTTAGAAGAAAATTTATACTTGTAAACTCCTATATTAAAAGCACAAAAACTCTCAAACCAGTAATGTAAACTTCTACCTTAAGAAAATAGAAAAAGTAGAGAAAACTAAACCAAAAGCAAATATAAATAGGAAATAACAAAGATTACAACAGAAATATATCAAATAGTGAATTAAAAAGCAACAGAGATAACCAATAAAACTAAAAGTTGATTCTTTAAAAAGATAAAATTTGCACACTTTTATCTATACTGACTAAGAAAAAAGAAGAAAGAAATTACTAAAATCAGAAATAGAGCAAGGGCATTATTAAATTGTCAGTATGGTTTTTTGTGGTGGTAAGATTTAGTTTCTTTCTCTTTCTTGTTTACATTTTTGTTCTACCAGAAGGTTTTGTTCTTTCTTGTGTATTTGTGTAGTGATTATTGTTTTTTGGATTCAGTCCAGATGCAGGACTTCCTTCAGTATTTCTTGTAGGGTTGTTCGTGTGGTGGTGAACTCCTGCAGTTTTTGTTTGTCTGGAAAATACTATTTTTTTCCTAATTTCTGAAGGATAGCTTTACTGGGTATAGTATGCTTGGCTGGCAGTTTTTCTTTTAGTAATTTGAATATATCATCCCATTTTCTTTTGGCCTGTAGAGTTTCTGTTGAGAACCCTGCTGATAGTTGCATAGGGACTCCCTTATAGGTGACTTGATGCTCTTCTCTTGCTTCTTTTAAGATTCTCTCTGTCTTTGAGCTTTGCCAGTTTTACTTTAATGTGTCTTGGAGGATCTTTTGGGGTTCAGTCTGTTTGGGGAGCTTTGAGACTCCTGGATCTGAAGGTCTCCCTGTATCTGGGAAGTTTTTTGTTACTATTTCGTTGAATAGGTTTTCTATGCCTTTTCCTTTCTCCTCCCCTTCTGGAACACCCATGATTTGAATGTTTGTGTGCTTAAGGTTGTCTGCTAGCTCTCCTAGATTTTCTTCATTTAAAAAAATTTTTTTTCCTGCCTGGGTTATTTTGAAAAGACTGTCTTCAAGATCAGAAATTCTTTCCTCTGCTTGTTCTAGCCTGCTGCTTAAGCTCTTCTTGTTTTTTTGTTTTTTTTTTTTTATTTTATTGAGTGAATCTTTCAGTTCCATTAGTTCTGCTACATTCTTTTATAAGGTATCAGTCTCTTTGTAAATTTCCTCCTTCATCTCCTGGATTTTTTTTTCCCCTCACTTTATTATGTTGTCTGAGTCTTCTCATATCTCAGTGAGTTTCCTTTAAGATTTTTGCTCAGAATTCCTTTTCAGTCATTTCAAGGGTCTCCTCCTTTATAGGGTCTAGAATTTGAGAATTATTATATTCTTTTGGTGATGTCATATTTTCTTGTTTATTTGTATTTGTAGTATCTCTGCATTGATGTCTGATCATCTGGTAGAGCAGTTGCTTCTGTTACTCTGGAGTGGGCTTTTAGGAGAGAGATGTCCTCATTTTCTGCTTCTGGTGACTCTCATTGTGTCAGTGCAGTCAAGAGTCCAGCAGCCACCTGCACAGGGACCGTGGCTGTAGCGTTGAGCCTCTTTTTTGGCAGCCATGACTGTGGTGGTGGCTTTGGTGGGCCACCCATGTGGAAGTGGTGTTTTCAGTGTGTTCTGTTGCCTACTTCTGGGTAGAGAGGGCTGCAGCCCACAGCTTTTTGCCTAGGATCCTGAGTGTGCTCTCTAGTCTGCTTCTGTGTGGCTATTGTTAGATTTTTAATTGTATGCTTATTTCTTGGATGTGAAATAACGTATGTTTTAATTTCCATGCTTGGATTACTAGCGATGTTGAGCATCTTTTTATATTTTTATTAGCCTTTTGGGTTTCCTCTTCTCCAAACTTGCCATTCATATGTTTCTTGCCCATTTTTCTTTCTTTATCGTTTTTTGTACATGTTTTTTATATTGTTTTATAATTCTTTTCCAATTATTATGCTTTTTGATTATTTTCTTCCATTCCTTGGCTTTTTTTGTTTTGTGTTTTGTTTTCGTGCCTGGCTGCTACAGGGATTGAACCTTGTACCTTGGTGTTATCAGCACCATGCTCTGACCAACTGAACTAACTGGCCAGCCCCTGTTGCTTGGCTCTTTTCAACTTACTTGTTTTTTGGTTGGGCTGAAATTTTAAATATAACATAGTCAGGTAAGACCCTGTGTCTCAAATATAAGACAAGGTTTGTTTTTTCTCCTCTAAAAACGTATCCCTTGGAAAAGAGGAAGGCTTAATACTGTGTTCTTACAAATTCATTACTTGGGAATGATGCATTAGCCTGTAATTACTTGAGTGGGTGTTGGATTAGGATGTGCTGAAAAGTCACCTGACATAATTGGTTTTAATAAAAGGAGATCGAAAAAAGACAAAAAGGAAAAAAAATAAATAAAAGGAGATTAACAAAATAAAAAAATGATTAAAAAGCAATAAAAAGCAACAAACAACAACAAAAAGAGACTAAGAAATTTAACCACATTTAGTGAATATTCCTGGTGGTATATAAATATTACATATTATATATTAGTGTTTTAAATATATCATTTTCAGCAACTATGGTAAATGGTTAGGTGGGGGAAATCTTGAACATATATGTACAGAATAAATAAAAACAACTGACCTATGTTATACAAATGAGTGTTTCAGCTTAGAATAACTTTTAGTGACAGCATCACAATAAAAAGTGTTGTGGGGTCAGTTTGGATACATGTGAAGGTTGAACTTTTTGGACACCTGTCAGACAACTCAGAAAGTATCTCTGGTGATGAAGAAGCCACGAAGATTGACGATCCCTGTCCAAGTTGAATGCCATTGTTTTCTGACTGGAATCCTTCTCCCATAGATAACTGTGTGCTTCACTTTCACTTTCTCTGGGTCTCTGCTCAGATGTCAATGATACTAGTTATGGAATGGCAGCCCCTGCCTGTCCCTCATCTCCACCCTCCCACTTCCCTGTATCCTACATTACTTTCTGTTTAGTGCTGTTTACCACTTAACATATCAAATATTCACTGTTTTTTTCTTATTGTCTGAGCTCCCTCCCTCCCAGGTGTGCAGACCACTTGGTGGTAACTTCGTCTCTTTTGTTCATGTCCAGAACAGTGCTTGGCACATAGTAGGGGCTCGATTAATTCAAATCAAAAGTGCAAACAGCTGTGTTTCTAAGTTTCCATGGTTTTTAGAATATTGTTTGCATATGTATGTACTAAAACTAATGAATGTAGTCAGTTAGCTATTTCTTCCACATTGCTAAAAGTTTCCATGTTAAAGTTGGCCAGAAAGATTTTTAAATGCGTTTATAATTTCCAAATATTTTGGCGACCTTTATTTTTCCTATTTTCCCCTTTGCGGTCCGAATATGGGATGAAGATAGATTGAATTTGTAGTCTAGTATGTTTTTAGTATATATTGATGTTTCTTAATTACTTAAAAAGAATGTCTCCTTGTCTTGGGTACCCTTTTAGCTCTGGTTTGTTACTATGTAGTTCAAATTTTCTTGATCATTACTAATATTTTTGTTTGCTTAGTCATTCAGCTTCTGAGAAAGGTGAATTTGAAATTTCTCCTATAAGGAGAATTATAAACTTTGTCAATTTCTTCTTAGGTATTCTACAGCTATGTTGGTATGTGTGTTTAGGCTCAGGATTGTTTTATTCTAAGTGAAATGGTTCCTTTTGTCTTAAAGTCTATTTTGTCTGGTGTCAATATTGCCATGTCATCTTTCTTTTCATTACTAATTTCTTGTTATATCTATTTCCATCTCTTTATTTTTGAGTTTTCAACATCAGTTTTATTATAATGTCTCTTAAAAATTCAGCCAAAATTTTTCCATACCCCCCCCTTCCCTTTTGTGACTCCTTTTGGATGGATTAAATTTTCTTTTTTCCTTCTTTTGCATTAGTTTTGAAATTATACATTTTTATTCCCATTTTTGCAAATTGTTTACCCGAGGCAAAAACTAATCAGGACCTCTGTTCTGTTCCCAAACATCACATTAAGCTTTGATCATTTTCATGATCTTTTTTTCTTCTTTATTATCTTTGACTAATATTTTAGTTCCAAATGGTTTTAAAAATCCCAATATTAAAATTCTGTAACAGATTGACTAAGTTGTTACACGTTTTTGCTCACTGTTGAGTCATACATCTGCTTTTCCCTCTATCGTTCTCTTATTTGTATTTAAAATGAACTTATTTTGTAGTTCACTTCAGATTATTTCTATTCTTGGATTATTAATGCCTGTGCTAGTTACTTTTGCTGGATCTTCCTGATTATGTTCCAGTTTTTAAAATAATATTTTAAATTTTTTAATGTGAGCTCACATTTATTGAGGCTGCGTTTTGCAGTAGGGAACACCTCTGGCCTGGTATTTGGAAGTGTCCCTAGAGAGCAAGTTGTAGAAATGCTGGAGTCACTGAAGGCATCATCATTCTACGCGTGGGGCCCCTGTGCTGGTGTGGCCTAGGCCCAGCCTTTCACATTCTTGCAAGTGATCTTTCCATACCCGTCCACCTTGGATAGGTTCTCTGTTATCCCCCCATACATGTGAACAAAGTTCTTCCAGTTCTCTTTTTATTTCCAGAAAGGGCACTCTGAATTTCTCAGCTTTATGCATGGAGTTCAGATTCCATTCCAGCCTTGCTCTGCCCACAAGCTTGAGGTCATGTCTTCCATTCTCAGTAGGGCGTTAAATTTCAACCCACCTGGGGGTGAATCTGAACCCCAGACATTCATGGGCCACCACAAAGGTCACCTCCTGCTTGCCAATCTGTCTTTGATTTCACTTCATTTTATGTTTGGCTAAGGGGAAAAAAATATTGTGTGTGTGTTAAATATCATCCAGCATTTCTACATGTGTTGGTATGAGGGTTCTGTGTACCTTAGTCTCCCAAATTTATAGAAGTCAGCCTGTTGTGGTAGTAGGCACTTGTTTTAAACTTTTGATATGTCTATTTTGATATTTTTAAACATTTTCATTATTTCAGATGTTTGTATTAAATCTGAAAATGCCAAAGTATTCATGATATTTTTGCTGTACATGAACGATTTCTATCATTTACCTCAAGATTGTTAGGCAATGTTTTTCTGTCTTTTTTGGTGGCTGCCCCCAGTATGGGAATCTGAACCCATGATCTTGGTGTTATAAGGCTACGTTCTAATCAACTGACCTAACCAGTCATGGTATGTTTAAAGGGAATTGAGAAGTCAATATTCTAATAGTGAAGGGAGATTTATGTACTTTATAAAATTGTCAATTTCTCTTAAGATCTAATAGTCTCTTCAAAGTAGCATCAGCTAAGATACTGCTTTATTCTATAGTATATTTGGGTACATAGACTACTTCAAAAGAAGAATTTAACATTTATTTTTGTAGAAAATAAGCAATTGTAAAATAGCCTGGGAGAAATAGGTAACTTTACCTTTAATGCTGACTCTTAATTTGTGGCTAGAAAAGGCAGTGATAGAACATAAGCTGCAATATTTATTAATAATATTGCTTTTCATCAATTAGTCCCTATTTTTTGTAATTAGGTAAAAACAGACAAGAAAGATGTTCTTGATTTTGGTGACTTGACTTACGGAGGCTGGAAAGCTCTCCCATTAAAACTGATAAATAGGACACATGCCACCGTGCCAATCAGACTGATTATTAATGCTGTAAGTACTAGCATACGGTAAGAAGCTGTTTACAGAGTACGTTGGTTTGGAATTATGGATACTGCTAATATCATTCTTAGTTCATTTTTCTTGTGAAAGTACATTTTTTTTGGTTAAGGATTCCATCAAATTTATCAAGTTTAACATAACACTGTTAGCTGTACTGAATCTGATTCTTCTGTTTCTGAACAGGATGCGATAGCCTGGCGCTGCTTCACGTTTTCCAAGGAACCCATCTGTGCTTCTGTGAAAGCTGCTCCTTGTGCTGATGTCACTCAGCTGGCAGCCACTTCTGTGGTCAATCACCTGATGCCTGCCAGTTACGATGGACAGGTAGGGTGGGTGGGTTGAAGAGTTGGCTTAGAATTAAAGGGGAAGTTAAGTTTCCAAAATGCTTTTCTTTCCTTAAGATTTCAATCTTAATATCAGTACACATTTAAAAATTTTTTTCTTTCTTATTTTATAGGATCCAGAATTTCTGATAATTTGGGTTCTTTTCCATAGTCCAAAGAAACGAATCAGTTTTTCAGGTATCATATTTAAATTTTGTGGGAATTGCTTCACTCTATAGCTAAATAAACTACAAATTTGAAGCTTATTTTCTCTGTCACTAAATGTGAGTACTTTGAGTAATTTTTCCTATATTTTATGTTTTGGAAATGGGACAGATGTTATGCTGTTTTGGGTCAAATCCATGAAAGTGGGTAACCCAAGCAAGTACTGTTAAAAACCTTTTGGGATATTTTCTTTTAATTGATCTTATCACATCTACCAGTTGGATGTTTTCTTTCTTTTTCTACCTTTTTCTCCACTCATTTCTGTTCCTCTTTTAATTCTTTTAAAAATCTTCTTTCCTAAATTTTGTTACAACCCCTATGAGCATTGTGTTGGACTGCTGATGACATTTAGAATTAAATATCTGGTTTCTGAACTAAAGGAATGAACTTTTGTAGCGATTCTAGACTCAGCAGAGGAATTCTTGGCAAGAGTTGATATAGAAGTTGACAGCCCAAACCCTACACCAGTTCTTAGAAGCGTTGGTCTCCGGGCAAGAGCAGGAGTAGCTAGGATACATGCTCCGAGGGACTTACAGGTACCGTCACTGCTCCTCTTTGCCTGTTTTCTTTCATGTTCAGGTTGATTTCACTTTAATTGTGACAGTTTTTTAAACATACCTGTTTTGCCCCATCCTCTAGACTATGCATTTGTTGGCCAGTGTGGATTCCTTAACAAAGCAACACTTACCTTTGAAAAATGCTGGGAATATTGCAGTTTATTTAGACATCAAGGTAGGAGCTCCTGTCCAAATGCTGTAAACTAGTCTTTCCTCACCTGCTGGGGGTTGCTGTGCTGCCTGCCCTGTCAGTGCCGTGAGGATTTAAAACTAGGTGTTAACACTAGTGTGAAATTTTTAACTCTGAAGCCTAAAGTTTTGAATATAGGAATGACATTGTAGATTGGTTCCTGAAAGCTTTGCATATCATCCTGTGGCTAGGTGGAGTTGGGGAAGAGTGAGCCACATGCATAAGGCATTATTTCTAGACTCACAGGTGAGGGAGAGGGTGTTAGTAACCGGGAAGTGGAGATGGGGGTGGGAGAAAGGGATTGGTATGGAGGAAGGAGGAGGAAGAAATATCCTTTCCAGGAGATAAGACAAGTTGGGACAGTGATGGACAAGGAGGGACAAATAACCCATCATAGTAAATGACAAAGGCACATAGTTAAAAGGAGTGCCTGGGAGAGAGCCACATCTGTATAAGTCAGCCTTTAGTTACGACTGTATCACTGTTTAGGTCCCAGAACAAGGAAGTCACTTTTCAGTGGATCCAGAGACTCTATTCCTTAAACCTGGAGAAGAACGTGAAGTTATAGTTTCATTTATTCCAAAGGATCTCAAAGTCTGTGAGGAAAGGTACTATTAAAATATTTGTAATGACTAGTTTTTACTCATCTCTCAAAACAGCCACTCTCTTAGATCACAGCCTGAATGGTAAACTACATATTTTACTATACCTTGGAAATAATATAGCTCTGCTTAATCAACCACTTTCATTTAGCCTCAGAGTTTCTTCTTGTTACTAAAAATCTCTTTTTAAACCAACTGGATAGAAATGATGAAATCACTATTTTCAAATATATTCTGACAAAAGTAAAGAATAAAACATCAATTTTGATGTTTCTCATTAGCTTTTTATTTTTCTCCCATGAAACCATTAGTTGTCCTTGTCAGTTAATTCAAGATACTTTCCTCCACCCCTTCTCCGGGCCTGTGAGTTTCTGGCTCTCAAGTTTGCATAAACCCAGCTTAATGCACACTGTCCTCTGAAACACACAGGGCTTGTCCACCAGCTTGGGTTACAGAATACTTCCATGGGCTCAGTCTGCTATTATGACCCTACAGAAGAAGGGAAGAGTCTGGCCTGCACTTGTGCCTGGAACGCTTGCCCTCAACTTCCCTGGGTTGACTCCTTCTTCTGGGAAGTTTTCCTTGACTCTTCCCAAATTCCTCATAAATAGTATTCCTGTAGCACCATGACGTCTCATGTAGGTGGTGTTATGATCGTCTCTTTCCTTGTCTGTAGTCTTCTCTGGAACATAAGCTCTAAGGATGGGAATGTCATTGTATCCTCAGCACCTAGCTCAGTCTCTTGGACAAAGGAAGCTTATAGAAAATAGTTGTCAAAAGAATGAATACAGGACATTCAACTTAGATTTTCTTCCTTTGTTAGGATCTTGAAAATATTTGTGCAGCCATTTGGACCTCAGTATGAAGTAGTATTAAAAGGCGAAGTAATAGTTTCTCCAGGAAATAAACCTCTGCCACCTGGATCTTGCTGCTCAGATATTCCATCAATTTTGTCCAACAAGCAGTTTCTGGCTTGGGGAGGTGTCCCTCTTGGAAGAACACAGTAAGTGTACACTTGGTGCTTGGTGTGCTGAGGGTCTGCTTTCGTTGCCTAATGTTATTCTCTGCTGTGTTAATTATGACCGCCTCACTGTTTTCAGAATTGATGTAAAGCTATCTTAAATTCACTTAATCTTCCTGTTATGAATCTTAATTTCTTAATTAGAGATTTCCCCTCTTTTTAAAATGCAACCCAGGGCCGGCCCGGTGGCGCACTGTGCTAGTGCGCCGCTTGGGAAGCACGGAGGCGCTCCCGCCGAGGGTTTGGATCCCACATACAGACCGGTTCCCGCTCACTGGCTGAGCGAGGCGCGGGGGCAACACCGAGGGTTGCAATCCCGTTGCCGGTCCCGGTCCGGTACGGGGGCGACACTGAAGGTTGCGATCCGTTGCCGGACACGGAAAAAGACAAAAAAATAAAATAAAATAAAATAAAATAAAATGCAACCCAAAGAATTTTTAATTTTCTTTGACTCTCGTGAATTTTCTGCCGGTTACCAAATTTAGGCAATGATCTTTAGGCAAAGAAGAAACGTGTGTTTCTTCTGAGGAAAGCACTATGGAAAGGAAGAAGAAATAATCAGACATTGTATTCTGTTTTAAGGAGTTTATAGTCTTCTAGTTGGTGAATACTTACTATAATATTTAAGAGTGCAAGAGGTCTCTAATGGTGCAGATATATTCTGTCATAATTTAATGTGAGTTTTATCTCTAATTTTATTTTTATTTACTTTGATTATAAATTCTGAATAACTCTGGGTTAATAAAATTAGTTGGCATATAATATATAGTATAGAAATAGATTTTTCCTTCATAAGCTTAGCAGCATAGTTAACTTTTTTTTACAGACCTAAAATTAGTAAACTCTTCTAATTAACAATGTAAGTAACTATTAAACCTAAATGTTTACTTGTTTATATTTTGCACTTTTGTGTTTGTTCTGAATTTTTACCCCCACATTTCTGTGGTACCTGGGAGATAAGGGTCTTCTGGATGAATATCTACTACAGATGTGAAGAAACTACTTCTTTAAAGTTACAAAACTCCTGACTTTACACATTTCCTCCTTCTTTTTTTTTTTTTTTTCCTTTTTGTCTTTTTTCGTGACCCGTAACGGGATCGCAACCCATGGTGTCGCACCCGTACCGCGACCGGCAACAGGATCACAACCCTCCGTGTCGCACCTGCACCGCGCTCACCCAGTGAGCAGACCAGTCTCTATATGGGATCCGAACCCTCAGCAGGAACGCCGCCGCGCTCCCAAGCGCCGCACTCTACCGAGTGCGCCACCAGGCGGCCCTCCTCCATCTTCTTAACCATCCATGCAGTCATCTGTGCCTTGTCTTGTTCTAAAAGCAGCTTTGAAAAAGACACTGTAGGGTGAAGTGATAAATGGCTTCTGTGGGAAAATGAAATGCAGTGGAGCATAAAGGCAGCACCCTGAAGGCTGCTTTGAGACCCTGTACGCTTAGCCCTGACCCTCCTACCCACTGCTGTACAGAGAGTCACGTCATCAGTTAAATGAACCACACTGTTCAGATGCTAAAAATAAACTAATTCTTGCTTGAGAGAAGTACAACTAACTGTTCCTGCCACAGGCTTTTGAGAGATGTTTCTGCCAGGGGTCCTTTCAAAGATAAATGTGTGTAATGCAGTGAATCTCAAACACAACTTTACAGTAAATAGTGCATCCCATTTCCTAGGATGTCCCTCTCCCTGCTTAGGTGCTGTTCTGCAGTTTGCTTTAGAAGTGTGACACCAGAGCGTGGTGCATCACAGGCACTACTCTGGGTCTTGCTAAAACCATGTGGTTGTTTGAGATAATTTAAGTCACTTAGAAGAATGAATGGAACATATGTTCTTTAAGCAGCTCCCTGCAAATATTTCCCTCAGCTAGGCTTTTGAAAAATGCCAAGTGGAGGTGAGTTTGAGGAAATACCTCTCTTCAGTAGCTCCTGTATTGTGTCATGTTCTTTTGCAGCCAGTTAAAATAAAATTGGGGGGATTGAAATATGTTGACGGGCAAGGCAGAGTAAGGACACATGACCATCTAGAAGGCTTTTCCAGTTCTATACGATTGAGCCTGAAGAGTGTCTGACAAAATTTTCCTTAAAACATTAATTTGTGTTCTGCTCCAATATATGTACAAATTGTTGATTGAGGCCCTTAAACTCTTTGCTATGGAAGGTGGCCAAAGTCATTTAACTGTTCTGCTCACCCACCAATGTGTTAGTTAAAAAGCAAAGGGACATTGCCTTACAGGATGCCCTAGCAATCATAGTTATTATTAATGTGCTATCAAATTATTAAAGTGCAGACTCTGAAAAGCTTCAATTACCGAGTGTCCCTTTTGGTACACAGCTTATCCTATAACTGATCTTGTCCATTAAGTCACAGGCAGAAGAAAATTGAGTAAGAGCCACAATTATCCTTGTGTTGATCTTGATAAAATTCGTAACATGATTAATATGGTGGAGATGGCTGTTCTTAAAATCCATCCACTCCTCAGATGCCGTACCATCCTGAAATCTCACTTATAGTTTATTTAAAACAAAATTAACACTTGGCAAACTTTTTTTTAAATTGAAAGTTAATGTTTGTTAAATTGAACACAGGGGAACTGTCTTATGTATGCTTTTGGACTTGTCAGCAGCATTTTTTTTTTTACCTAGCCCCTTTCTGAGTGAGGGGCATTCTGGCTGCTCACACTTCATGACTTCATTTCCTCCTGCAGAGTTCCTATAATTCCTTCTACTCCAGCAAATGCATGAGTAAGCCCCATGCAGGTGCAGGGAATTGGCCTGAAAAGCCTGTAGTGCTCCTTGTCCATAAGAGTGGCTTGGGTGAGATGTAGGAGCTGCCAGTCCTGCGAGAACTGGTCTGCCTCTGGCAGTTGCTGGCGCTTCTCATGCAGAGAAGGTCCTGTTGCAGAAGAGAGATTTGAAGTGAGCAGAGGATGAGTACAGGGAACAAATTAATAAATAAGTAATTTGCAGGGCATGTTATCAAGTTAATGGGTTTTGCCTCAGCTGCAGATAGGAATGATAATTAACAAATTACCATTGTGTTTTCCAAGTATAAAATGGTCCAAAGTGGAATTTCATTTCAACTCAAAAATTTTGGATTTCTAGTTAAACTTCTATATTTTTTCATATAACTATTTGTTCATTCATTGTAGTTTCTTCCTCAAAAGTCTGATTATATGCTTTGGCTATTTGCTGGTTAGAATTTTAGTATTTTTTTCTTATTAATTTGTGTGGACTCTTTACACAGTAAAGATGTTTACCCTTTTTATTTTGTATATGTTTTGTATATTCTTTTTAAAACTAGAAAAAAAGCTTCTCCCCCTGCCTTGATAACTGTACGTCTTGAAATGATAACCTCATCTCTTTCACAATTAAGAAATACAAATAAATAAAAATGAAAACTTTATACAGTGATGTTTCTTTCAGGAGGTTTTCCCCATTCAGTGTACATGTGGAAGGCTTTTCCCAGGGGTGCCGATAGTCTATGGGCTTGGCCTTATACAAGGTGGACAAGGCGTAGACCACAGCTTAAATAATTTATTAACTGCTGATCTTCAAAATTTCAGTAAAGTACAGGTTTTTAAATAATTTATTAACTGCTGATCTTCAAAATTCCAGTAAAATACAGGTTTATGCACATATTCTCTATTCTCCAATGAAGAGAGGATTCATATAGTTTTAAATATTGAAGGGCTTTCTTACTGTCAGCCAACTGCTGTTCATATGTTCCTTCTACTTGCAGTGTAATTTTTAAAAAATAGGGTTAATTCAATATATTATTTAAAAGGCTACTTTTCTCATGAGCCTCTTAGCCTAGGACTGCTTAGTACCCTGAAAGTTAGGTATTCCTAGTAGGTGTGGTATTGACTTAATGATTTAATGAATTTCTTAACATGGATTTTTATTGACTGATGTTTTATAAGACAGATAATAACTATACATAGACTATAAACAATAAGATCAGCCGAGGAGCTATAATACCAAGAAGGTTCTCTGAAAAGGTGAGTCTTGAGACTATGTTTTCAGAACTGTAGCGTTCTAGGACCATGGAGAGACAATTCTAGTTTGCTAAGGTACCATGCGCAATCAGTCTATTTCTAGACATTGTGGTTGGTTTTAATTGGCTTCATTTTTATAATTGTAGCAATATCCAT